>NW_015506758.1:110596-112858 GCF_001515645.1 Sinocyclocheilus grahami
TGGCATCCACTATCCACCAACTGAGGGTTTGTTTAGTTGCTGGAAGACCTCTTTTAAGGGGACCTTAGCACACAAGCAACTGGTCCGCCTTCCTCCACAGGGCAGCTCTGTGGACGTATGCATCCAGTGCTCGCACTGGACACATACAATTAAGCTTCTGCTGGTCTGGTTCCCCGAAGGGAGGAGGACTGAAGACCTGAAGTACGATGGGCTGCAGTACTGATGAGGGGACTTTTGGGACATACCCCACACGAGGGAACAGAAATGCTTTGGCCAGACCGGGCGCAAAGTCAAGATAGGAAGGGGCCACAGATAGGGCTTGCAAATCCCCAACTCTCTTAAGAGAAGATATCGCCAGAAGAAAGGTAGTCTTTATCGTAAGGTGGCGATCAGAAATCTCTTCGATTGGCTCGAATGGAGGCTTACAGAGAGCTTCTAGCACCACTGCCAGGTCCCACGTGGGGACGCGAGATTGTACGAGAGGCCTCGCGGAGGAAACGTGTAACCAGGGGGTGTCTTCCCACTGACAGGCCACCGAGAGGGGCGTTAACTCTGTAGAGAAACGGGCCTGCAGGAACTCCAGTACTGTACCGACTGGGCAGTTAGCTGGGTCGAGCTGGCGGTCTCTACACCAGGAAGTGAAAAGTTTCCACTTCAACGTGTACAGTTTCCTCGTGGAGGGAGCTCTGGATTGGAGAATGGTCTCAACAACCAAAAGCTACTAGTTGTGCCCCCTCAGGGGCCACACACATAACTTCCACAGCTCCGGGCGGGGGTGAAATAATGTGCCCTCTGCCTGTGAGAGGAGGTCCCTCCTGATGGGAATCTCCCATGGAGAGCCGTCGAGAAGGGAAATCAGGTCCGAGAACCATACTCAGCCCGACCAGAATAGGGCTAGTAACAGTAGATGGACTCCGTCCCGGCACACTCTCTCCAGAACTCCCAGGAGCAGAGCGATCGGGGGAAAGGCGTACAGTCAAAGCCTCTGCCACGTCTGTACCATGGCATCCAGCCCCAGTGGAGCTGGATGAACCAGAGGGGACAGTGCGATGTCATCTGAATCGCAAACAGGTCCACCTGAGCCTGGTTAAAAACTCTCCATATCTGCTTCACCACCTCGGGGTGAAGCGTCCATTCCCCGGGCCATGTCACATCAGATGGCGACCACTCCACAGACCTCGAGCAGGGTGGCCACTCATGACCGCACCCCAACCGGTGAGGGACGCATCTGTCGCTAGCGTCACGCGGCGACAAGGAGCTCCCAGCACCAGGCCCTGAGACAAGAACCAAGGTTTCCTCCACATGTCTGAGGCACATAGCCATCTCCACGTGACCTCCCCTCGGGGAGAACCCCCTGGTCTTGAGCCACCACTGTAGGGGTCTCATGTACAGCAGGCCAAGAGTAATCACGTTGGACGCAGCTGCCTGTCTTTGAAACTGCTTGACAGTGAGTGACTGGCCTTCTTTCACTCTCTTGACTGCAGTGAGGATCGACTCGATCCGAGCACTGGACAAACGTGCCTGCATCGCGGTCGAATCCCACACCACGCCCAGATAGGTGGTCCTCTGTAATGGAGAAAGCACACTCTTCTTGGTGTTTAGTCTTAACCCCAGCTCTCTCATGTGAGCGAGAACGACATCTCGATGTTGAACCACTACCTGCTCTGAATGAGCTAAAATCAACCAATCATCGATGTAGTTTGGTATGCAGATGCCCTGGAGTCGCAACAGAGCCAGAGCAGTATCCACACACTTCGTGAAAGTACGGGGTGAGAGTGCAAGGCCAAAAGGAAGAACACGATATTGGTAAGCTTTGTCCCCACGCTTTGTCCCCACCCCAAGTGAACCTCAGGAACTTCCTATGATTAGGAAGGATGGAGATATGGAAATATGCATGTTGCCCTATCCAGATAATCCTTAGCATCTAATAACACCTTTAGTAGCAAAATCTACATACTACAAGTTAAGTATCAAGCACATTACCGATACACTGTATAGCTTTAAGCAACAGCATATTACAGACTTAAACACAGCTTGATGGAATTAATCATACACCTAGTATGTTTTTAATGAAACAGCATCCTCAATACTAGATGAGCCTTAAGCAGCAAGCCTGTTTCAAATCAGACAGTCTTAAACAGATTTAAAAACAAGTCTCAGCTGTGGTAAGTTTAAACGGTAACGTTAATGTTACCAGTGTGTCAAAGTACAACCAATAAGCCTAAGCTACGGCGTGCCTAGCAAACCAACATGTTACTGAAC
>NW_015506758.1:112902-118486 GCF_001515645.1 Sinocyclocheilus grahami
TTTTATTTATATGAACATAGCTTGATCTCAGCCAGTTCATTGTCACCCTAATTCTCATGCTCATATGCTCACATTACTCAGCGTCAGCACATATTCAAGCGGATCAGAAATTATGAATCTCTAATAAGTGGCAGTCCAGCAGGGGAAGCATACACACTGCAGAAATACTTCGAATGACTGTCATTGATATTACATTCTTATATGTATAGAAGCCATTAGGAGCGATAAACGCGTGCTTCTGACCGCACAGTCACACAGCTAATGAAACATCAACCTTAGAAATAAACTACCGTAACATTGAGGTTATGCCACTGAATACAGCGAACCCCAGTTGAAACGCATACACGAGAATGCGTGTTTCATTTAAACTTGTTCTCATGGCCTTAACTATCGGCGTGTCCTCAGAGCGATTACATGCTGTAGACTACGTGTTGCTCCAGCTGTATGAACACAGATGCGTAAATGCTGCTGCAAATATGCTTTTTTCAATTAGCAGACCAGGTAATATACACAGCGATATGGATTAAAACAGCATTCACTTATCTTAGATGTGGATTTCAGATGTTCTGAAACACGCTGCAACAGTTGATTTGCGAGCAGCGATGCTTAATTTGCTCCGGAGCAAGCTGAAAAGCTGCTGAATAATACTGAATACAGCTTATATAGAAATGCCGCGATAGGTGTCATATTCCTATAGGTAGATGTGATCAGCTGAGAATCAGCTGATGCAAGCTTGACTCACGTGACCTGCCAGAACTAACGCTAAAGCTTAATACTCGGTATGCTTCATCAACACTATGATTTGAAGGTCCATACCAAATTCGGGAATAGCGCCACCTATGGGTTATGAGATACCAAAAATTTACTTTTTTGCTTTTAACCTTTGAACAATAGTCAGAAAATAATGATCTTGGTGTCTATGGATTCCTTGGGTCATGCCGAATCTGAGGATATCAATGCCAGAGTTGCCTGAAACGTGTCCGTGAAATTTGACATAAATTACAATATTATTTGAACCATTTGACATATCTGCACAAAAATCGGTATGAATCATCAACACTATGTCCTGGAGGTACCTCAGAAGTTTGAAGACAGCGCCATTTAGTGTTCTAGAGATATAATGATTCTTGCAAAACACATAACCTTTGAAAATCTTGTCCAAATGTTGTTATTTTTATGTCCTTTCGTTCCCTGGCTTATGCCAATTCTGACGATTTCTCATTTGTCATTTTCCATCAGTGTGTCTGTCCACCATATTGAAGTAAAACAAAAACTTTTTTTCCGCTACTCCTCCTTGAAATATTGTCCAAAATCTGATCATATGATATCTGGACTGTGGTACAACTTTATAAAATTGTGTGTAACGTTGTGCTGTTTTGATTTGTTTATTATCCAGAACAGCATTGTACAAATCTTTATTGCTCCTGGATTAGAAATTAATGTTTTTATCCATACTGTGTTCATTTTCATTTGAACTTCTGTTAATTCCAAGTTCAGTCTCACCAATACTTCTGAATCGGCTGTTTTTCACATTCATTTAATTTCTTCAGTTTTTGATTTTTGATCTTCCTGCTCTGCGTTACAGCCCGTCCAGGGGCTTGGCCCAATATCGCTGCTTGCAGCTATATTTATTCTTCTTCCCAAATGGGAATCTATGGTTCCTATGTTCTGCCCTATAAACTGAATGTAGGAAAATTATGAAATTTGGCATACTTGTAGTGGTGATCCTGAAAAGTGATCTGACCAACTTTGGGGTCTCTACACTGTAAAAAGATTATTGTGATTTTAACAGTAAAAGACTGTAAAAATGCTACAATAAAAACCTGTTAACAGTAAGTTTCCATACTATATACGGTGAATAACTGTAATTACATTTAATGTAATTTTACAGTAAAATACTGTTAAAATTACGGTTTTTGGAGGTGAAAAAGAAAAAGTCAGTGTATAATTTACAGTGAAAACTGTAAATTTACACTCCCAGAATTCCCTGCATGACACATCATATTTTATGTTTTTTCGTTGAAATAACTATGTTTCTTCTTAGTTTTTTCTTATCAGTTGTGTACATTAGTGTTTTATCTTACATCTAATGTTGTTAAATTCATGTTTATTGCATTATTTCAGTATCATGTATGTTACCATGATGGTGTTTAGTGTTTGCGTGAATGACACTGTGCACCTTCTATGCATATATATTAGTATTTTCCTTCTCAGCTTTTGGAAGAGCTGATTGTGATGAGCTTTGAATCATCATGTGACTTTCTCATCACCGCCTGTTTTTGGTGGTTATCAGCATTTCAATGGTTTAAAACAGATATTAGTACTTCAATATGCTGGTTTATTAACATTACATCAGTTAATGAAATACGTTTTTTCATTGTGAATTTAAGCTAAGTCTGTAAAACCTAAAATGTTTCTACTATATTTTTAACGGTGAAGTTCTGGCAACCACAGCTGCCGATATTTTACCGTAAATGTCACAGATTTTTTTTTACAGTGTAGGACCAACTCTATAATGCCACGAGTTCAAAAATGCAAGTTATAACTTTGGAACCCTTTCTTCTAGAAAAATTAAACTTAGTACGAAGTTAAGTATGCAACTTCAGATATCAGGTTAACCATAAGCTATGTTAGCATTAGGTTAGCTTAGCATGCTAATCTGGTCAACATGCTAAGTCATGCTTTTGTGAGCTCATTTTCACACTGAAACCTCTCCACAGAAGCCAGGAGAATGTACACTGACCGAGTGGTGCACTCTGTCACGGATCTGGAGGAAAGACTCAAATGCAGAGTGAGTGTTAACAGATTTATTAGACAGACTTGCAGACAAGACGAGAGATGGTGAGGAGAGGAGTGAACACAGTCCAAAAACTAGGCAGGTGATGACTTGTAGACAGGCAGGCCTGGGTGTACGACCACAGAGTCCAGTCCAGGATGGCAGACCGCCAGAAAGCAGTGAAAGCAGCAAAGCTGGAGGCCGGGGTAAGCAATGGTAGCCTGACACTCCTCACCACTCCACACTCAAGATGCATCAGGCACTGCACAGGCCCAGCAACATGGCAGACCCGGGGCAAAGACCAGTAGCTCAGCATGCTAGTCAGAACAGGGCAGGACTGGACAGACAAGAAACAAAACACAAAAAGCAAATAGGCAGGGATACTCTGAATAATAATGGTAAGATGAGAGAGAGAGAGACAATCACAAACGCTAGTTAGGACAACAGGTAGAATAGCGAACTAACAACACACGAGAGGATGGTAGCACAATATAAAGGAGAGAAGAACACGAGGGGGAGGGGGGGGGGCTGTGTATAAAAATGGTTGAAATTCCTAAGCATTTTATGTTATATTTTTGTTCAACCCCTTGAATTAAAGCTTAGAGTCTGCCCTTAAATTTAATCTTGATTGCTCCATTTGAATTCTATTCTGGTGGTATACACAGCCAAAATTATGAAAATTGTGTCAGTGTCCAAATATATATGGACCTAACTGTATACCGTGATATCCGGGACATGGCAAGCTATAAAAATTTTGCTTGCCAATTTAATTGGCTTTTTCTCAGTGATGTCAGAGTTGTCTGGGCCCCCACCCCTAGTGTTGGACTTCGACATTGCAACTCCGTTCTATCAGGGAACAAGGGTTATGAAACGTAATGTTTTCAACAAATTTTTTTTTTAGACTTTTGGAAACGCTGAAGACCATATTTTAATGTGAAAAGTATAGGGTAGAAAACTTCAGTGTAGACGGACTAATGCTGCCTTCGAGGTGAGGTTGGATGTGGGAATAATCGATTTGAAATATCCCACTTAGAACTTCAATGATTTCCAGTCAACTGATTGATTGGGGTTGATCGATTTCCCCGAAGTAAACGGGTCGGATGTCTGAATTCAAGCAGCATTCTAGACGTTATTTCTAAAAAAATTCGAATTTTGTGTTGTCTGCCCACATGACTGGGTTTTCGGAGTCAACAACGTTGATTAGGGCTTTAGTTCAAATGTGCACACATTTGTGGCCTGTAGCATGAAGCGAGATGAACAAACTCAGAGTTTCAGAGTCGGTTTAGAGTTGACAGAACCAAACAAATCCAAACTGGTTTAAATCAGGATCAGCGGGCTCACAAAGCTCGATATAAACATACTCTGTCAACTCAGAGTTTGAACCAGAGTTAGTGATTAACTGGAGCGCATGTGCCTGAAAATGTGATGTGTGCAGCAAAGAGAGCATCAGCAAAGTATCAGTTGGATTCAGTTCTCGCAAGAGTCAGTGCAATTCACTTTTCTGCTGAAGATGCCGTTATTCAAAATAAATGTAAATGCATTTACAAGGCAGGAATAAACACTTCTGCTGCAGCAAATGTTTGAGAAGGCAGCAGAAAGAAAATATATGACTAAGTGCTCTATTTTTGCACACTAATTTTGTACTTAACTAAAAATGATTATTTACTACTTAAGATAAACTTAAGGTCAACTAAGTGTACTCAACTGTGCTTTTTTGGGACACCATGATTATGACTAAAATATGCTTTTAACATACTATCTCTGTATTAAAAAAAAAGAAAGTTAACACTTGTAGTACACTTGAACCAATCTTTCATACACTAGTACACTCAAGTGTACTACAATTGGTAACTAAATTTATTTATTTTTTTAAATACAGAAATAGTATCTTAAAAGCGCATTTTAGTTCATCTTCATGATGTCCCAAAATAGCACAGTTGAGTTTGCTTAGTTGATCTTAAGTTTATCTTAAGAAGTACTAAAGAATCGTTTTTATTATATTAAGTACAAAACTAGTGCGTAAAAATTGAGCACTGTAAGTACATTATGGAATTGTACTTCGTTTTAAATCCTGGGTCAAAAGAAAAGCACATAAGTTTAGTCATTTTAAAAGTTGGATATATTAAAGCTTATCTATATGTATTTATATTTAATTTGTTTTAAATGCAAAGCTTAAAATGAATTGCCACTTCATATAATAATTATTTGAAAATATGATATGAATTATAAACAATTATAATTCATATAGGGTAGGGTAGGGTAGCTGTGTAGCATAAGTTACCATGGTGACCCGCTGAAATCCAACACATCTTGAGCATGAAAACAGTATATATATAGGATTATTAGGGCCCAAGCCAGAAAGGCGCAGGGCCCTATTGTTTTTCTAAGGATTATTATTAGGGCCCAAGCCAGAAAGGCGCAGGGCCCTATTGTAACTGAAACCTTATTGAAAGTGTTCCCAAAGTTTTAAATATTGTTATGAGTATGTGTCTATATGGTTCGGATTAACTCTTTAATTGCCATATCCCTTAAAACCAGACTGCAAGAGGGTTACTGTAAATGCATGTGCCTGCTGTGCACCGTTCTCCTGATGCTTCCGGGATGGCGTTTGCACTGACGGCTTGGGCCCTTTCATTAGGACGCCGCAGAGGCTGGGACCCGGGCGTGGCACAGGGACTCGACAGCGCCCCCTGGAACACAGTCTGAAAACATGATGCATAGCTCACACATGCTTTCACATATTCATATGAAACTTGGTACACATATAGATCTCATTGATCCGAACAACTTTCACGCTGCATGTCATAG
>NW_015506758.1:118743-119813 GCF_001515645.1 Sinocyclocheilus grahami
AAAACAGAAATCAAACTAACCGTGAAAGTTGGAAAAAACACAGTCGCTCTCACAGCCACGCTCCACTCGCTCGACAAACGCCCACGCATGCGCACGAGAGAGAGAGAGAGAGAGAGAGAGAGAGAGAGAGAGAGAAACTTTTAAACAGGAAAAAATAATGTTCAGCTCAGATGAAGACCCATGTGTAATGAAGGCAAAAATATTTCACAAAAATTATAGGTAAATAGAATAGTTAAAAAATGCTTATAAATCATTAGGTTTTGGTAACACTTTAAAATAAGGTCTCATTTGTTAACATTAGTAAATGCATTTACTAACATGAACTAACAATGAACAATATATTTTCATAGCATTTATTAATGTTTGTTGATGTTAGTAAAAATGTTCATGTTAATTCAAAGTGCATTATCTAATGTTAACAGATAAAAAAAGTGGGGATGTGAAAGAGAGAGAGAGAGAGACTTTTAAACATATCTTTAATCACCAGAAAAAAAATAATAATTATTTTTTTTTTTTTTTTTTTTTTAAAAAAAAAAAAGTTTTTTTGCATTTTTATAAAATTATGGTTGAGCCACTGATGCCAGTCCTAATACCACTTCCTTTGTAGGGCACCGACAACATAATTTGGTAACACTTTATAATAACTGCACACTATGAATCATTAGGTAAGCATTAGTAAATAGTCAGTTCATCCTTTCTAAAGCATTGTCCAAACATTAATAGTCATTAGTAAACAGTTTATAAATACAGCTATAAATGCCTTGTTCTTGATTTATAAGCATATATATTACAAAGGAGATTTAAAGGCTCAGTTATCTTCCTAACAGAAAAAATAAACAAACACAACACAGAGGGATACATAACTCAGAATATGTATTTCAAGATGCAAAATAAATTAAAAAAAATAAATGGTACACTTGATTTTTTTTCTATGAAACTGCAGAAGTTTCTTTTTCTTTTTTTTATCAAGTGAACAGTTGTACAGTTTAATTTTTTCAATCTTGAAAAAATATTTTTGTGTTCTGTATCCCTCTGTGTTGTGTTTGATTAACTTTTCTGTTTGGAAGATT
>NW_015506758.1:125143-125706 GCF_001515645.1 Sinocyclocheilus grahami
TTATTAGGGCCCAAGCCAGAAAGGCGCAGGGCCCTATTGTTTTCCTAAGGATTATTATTAGGGCCCAAGCCAGAAAGGCGCAGGGCCCTATTGTTTTCCTAAGGATTATTATTAGGGCCCAAGCCAGAAAGGCGCAGGGCCCTATTGTTTTTCTAAGGATTATTATTATTTTTATTTTTCTTTCGACTATCCGGGGCTTTTTGGGGGCCTTAACATGATCAAAAACTCTTGAAAATTGGCACACACATTGGAATCTGCGGTCATTAGGACGCCGCAGAGGCTGGGACCCGGGCGTGGCACAGGGACTCGACAGCGCCCCCTGGAACACAGTCTGAAAACATGATGCATAGCTCACACATGCTTTCACATATTCATATGAAACTTGGTACACATATAGATCTCATTGATCCGAACAACTTTCACGCTGCATGTCATAGACCCCGCCCAACAGGAAGTTGGTTATTCAGGGCTGTGTAAAAAGTGCATGCTCTGGAATTTGATATACTTGTCTGAGGATTTCCAACCGATTGCCACCAAACTCTGTGAACATGATCTCAAGACAT
>NW_015506758.1:125777-126067 GCF_001515645.1 Sinocyclocheilus grahami
AGTTATGGCGAGAAATGAGAAACAGGAAGTGTCTTATAACATACACATACATTGTCTGATTTTGATCAAACTTGATCAATTGATACATTGTCTGATTTTTTCGGTGTATGATGCCGATCGCACACATGTGACTATTAGGAGTCAAAGTCATAGCACCACCAACTGACGAAAGGAAGTGTGTCATTTTCAAAATGCTTTTAATTCATCATCTTCTTTTTACCCGATTTGCTTCAAACTTCTTCAGAATAATGTCAAAACACGGCCGATGTAAAACTGGTGAGGGGATATTG
>NW_015506758.1:126307-154324 GCF_001515645.1 Sinocyclocheilus grahami
AAAATATAGCTGTGAATTAATGAATACTCCTCAGAGGAAAATTATGCTATATACACCAAACTTTTTCTACATGATGCCAAAACATTGAGGAACTTATATTGCGGATGGATTTTGGATAGGTTGAACAGTTTTGCCGTGGTGATTTGTTAAAATAACAGGAAAAAATTACAGAGTAATTGTGATCTATTATTAAAATGCAGCTTCCAAACAGTTCAACATTTTTTACATACATAGAACAAGTCATTCTGAGGAAATAGTCATAGTTTCAAGACTATACAACACTCTATGGATAACAGAAAATTAAAAAACTATAAGACATCTGCTCTCACTCTGCCACTGCCTGTGTGAGGAAGGGAGGAGGTGGGGGCTGGGTGAGTGTCTGTGTGTGTCTGTGTGTGTGTGTTGAGAGTGGGAGTGAGAGAAGGGGAGGGTGTGAGAGAGAGAGAGAGAGAGAGAGAGAGAGAGAGAGAGAGAGAGAGAAAATTATAAACAAAAAAAAAAAATGTTGAGCAGTGGGGATGTGAAAGAGAGAGAGAGAGAGACTTTTAAACATATCTTTAATCACCAGAAAAAAAATAATCAGTAATTGTTTTTTGTTTTTTTCATTACAGCTTAAGAACTCTCTTAGGCCTTATCCTTTTCTTTCAGTTTTAGGGACAAAAAAGTCCTAATACCACTTCCTTTGTAGGGCACCGACAACATAATTTGGTAACACTTTATAATAACTGCACACTATGAATCATTAGGTAAGCATTAGTAAATAGTCAGTTCATCCTTTCTAAAGCATTGTCCAAACATTAATAGTCATTAGTAAACAGTTTATAAATACAGCTATAAATGCCTTGTTCTTGATTTATAAGCATATATATTACAAAGGAGATTTAAAGGCTCAGTTATCTTCCTAACAGAAAAAATAAACAAACACAACACAGAGGGATACATAACTCAGAATATGTATTTCAAGATGCAAAAAACCCCCAAAAAATGTAACTGTACACTTGATTTTTTTTAATGAAATTGCAGAGTTTTTTTTCTTTATTTTTTTATCAAGTGAACAGTTGTACAGTTTCATTTTTTCAATCTTGAAAAAATATTTTTGTGTTCTGTATCCCTCTGTGTTGTGTTTGATTAACTTTTCTGTTTGGAAGAGTGATGAGCTTTTAAATCTCCTTATATATAGATATAAATATATAGGTATAAACAGTCCTCACTTTAGATGAGCTCACAAAAATAGATGGCTGGCAGCTTCTAAATGTTTTATAACTACCTGACGAGTGTGTGTGTGTGTTGAGAGTGTGGGTGAGAGAAGCGATGGGTGAGAGAGAGAGAGAGAGAGAGAGAGAGAGAGTTTTTAACATCTCTTTAATCACCAGCAAAAAAATAATCAGTATTTTTTTTCTCTTCTCCATTACAGCTTAAGAAATCTCTTAGGCCTGTGAAAAGTTGTACAGTTTCATTTTTTCAATATTGAAAAAATATTTTTGTGTTCTGTATCCCTGTGTTGTGTTTGATTAACTTTTCTGTTTGGAAGATTAATGAGCTTTTAAATCTCCTTTGTAAATCCTTTACAAGGTATAAACAATCCTCACTTTAGATGAGCTCACAAAAATATATGGCTGGCAGCTTCTAAATGTTTTATAACTACCTGACCTAATCATGAATTACAGCAAGGAATATGTTAATAAAGCATTTATTAACACACTGAGCAACAATTATAATGTGTTTAAATAATAAGATTTATACATTTATAAATTTAAGACTTATAAATGTACATTTAAATAGTTTATTAATCATTTACTTACACTTTCTAAATGATCTCATGAATTTCCAAATAACTGGTTTGTAAATAACGTAATAATTTAGAAATGATAAATTGATCATTAATAAAGTATGCAAATACAATTATTAAACTATAGATATGCTCAAGAACAAAACATTTATAGTTGTATTTATAAACTGCTTACTAATGCCTATTAATGTTGGAACAATGCTTTTTAAATGATGAATTGACTGTTTACTAATGCTTAACTAATGATTCATAGTGTGCAATTATTATAAAGTGTTACCAATTTTTTAATGTTTAAGTTTTGAATATTAACTGACATTAATACATGCTATATAATTATTGTTCATGTTAATTAATATAGATAATGTTAATAACTGAAACCTTATTGTAAAGTGTTACTTAAGTTTTATATATTGTTCTGTGTATGTGTGTTTCTTGAATGGTCTTGATGGTTTGGATTAACCCTTTAATTGCCGTATCCCTTAAAACCAGACTGCCAGAGGGTTACTGTAAGTGCATGTGCCTGCTGGGCAGTTTTCATTATGCCACTGGGGTGGCGTTTGCACCGATCTGTAACGCACACAGTTTGACCTACAGTTACCAAAATTCATACACATATAGACCGTATGAGGCCGAACAACTTTCATGCTGACAGTCCATGGTTCGCCCAACAGGAAGTCAGCTAATTATGTTTTTATGGAAAACGCATGCTCTAGAATTTGCTATACTCCTCTGAGGATTTTCCAACGATTGACACCAATCTCAGTCAACATGATCTTAAGACATTGGGGATGAAAAATTGACAAGGGATTTTTTTATATCTCGAACGCTTTTGGCTCTGGTGAGGCGTCGAAATTATGGCGAGAAATGAGAAACAGGAAGTGTCTAACAACTTTTGCACACATTGTCTGATTTTGATCAAACTTCAGCAGTTTGTTAGTTGTATGATGCCGATCGTAAAGATGTGCTTATTAGGAGTCAAAGGTATAGCGCCACCAACTGGCAGCAGGAAGTGTGTCATTTTCAAAATGCTTTGAAATCAGCATCTTATTTTTACTAGATTTGCTTCAAACTTCATCAGAATAATGGCAAAACATGGCCGATGAGAATCTGAAAAGGGGTCCTTGATATATTATATACTGTTGCCATGGCAACCTGTCAAACTTGAAGATTCTTTTCAGGGGTTTTTGAGGCCCTTGACATGCTTAGAATTTCATGAAACTCAATACACACATCAGTATTAATGATAGTTAGACACTGGCAAAAGCTCATAAATGGTCGTGGAGGAGGTGCTCCATAGCGCCACCTTTTGTCAAAAGTGGGGGGGTTCGTTTTTCCTACAGACACCAAACTCGGTACATATATTGTTCTCATCAAGCTGGACAACTTTCCAATTTTCAGTCATTAGCTACGACCAACAGGAAGTTGGCTATTTTGGTTTGAATGTGGATTTTTTTTTAAATCAGGCCAGTCATTAGCTATGACCAACAGGAAGTTGGCTATTTTGGTATGAATGTGGATTTTATCAAAAATCTGTCTGTGACTTAATGCATACTACTCTTGCAAAAATCATTCCATTCACACCAAATCTTTTCAACATAATGCCAAGATACTAAAGATGCTAAATTGTTAGCAGATTTTGGATATCTTGAACGGTGTTGCAATGGGGATTTTTTAAAGTAACAGTAAAAAAATTGTAATGTTGTTATATCTTTAAAGTACATTATCCAAACACTTCAAAAACCTTTTACTTATGGAGAACAAGTCATTCTTAGGAAGCATTCTAAGTTTCATAAATATAAAATGCTCAGGGGCCAACCAAAATTAAAAACTATCAGACAGTTATTGTGATAGATGAAGACTGTAATACTAAGGTTGTCCACCAGAGGTTATCATAGGATAAGAAATAATTGAAGAAGCCTGTTCTTGTTCAGCCTCCATTCATTAAATAAATGCCTAGAATTGGATTATATGTACTGTATGTACTGTCAGTACAGTTTCACATATTTATTATAGAAATGATTATGGAGCATTAAAATCATTTTTAAAAAATCGTATAGATCATTTAATGTTTTATACACTACCAGTCAAACGTTTTTGAACAGTAAGATTCTTTAATGTTTTAAAGTAGTCTCTTCTCTTCAAGTAGAGCAAAAAAAGTAAGATTTTGAAATAGTTTTACTATTTAAAATAACTGTTTTCTATTTAAATATATTTTAAAATGTAATTTATTCCTGTGATTTCAAATCAGATTTTTTTTAGCTTCATTACTCCAGTCTTCAGTGTCACATGATCCTTCAGAAATCATTCTAGTATTCTGATTTATTGCTCAAAAACACATTTATTATTATTATTATTATTATTATTATTATTATTATTATTATTATTATGTTGAAAATAGCTGAGTAATTTTTTCAGGTTTCAGAAGAACAGCATTGATCTGAAATAGAAATCTTTTGTAACATTATAAATGTCGTTATCATCACGTTTGATCAATTTAATGCATCCTTGCTAAATAAAAGTATTAATTTATATAATTTTGTTCCCCAAAAAATGAATAAATAAATACAAAAATTATAGAGACTTCCAGCTTTTGAATGGGATAATGTATAATGTTACAAACACTTTTATTTAAGATAAATAATGATCTTTATATTCATCAGAGAATCTTGAAAAATGTACTCACCTGTTTTAAATATTGATGATGATGATAATAATAATAATAATAACAACAATAACAATAAATATTTCTTGAACAGCAAATCAGCATATTAGAATGATTTCTGAAGGATCATGTGACACTGAAGGCTGGAGTAATGATGCTGAAAATTCAGCTTTATACATTACATAAAAAATATTCAAATAGAAAACAGTTATTTTGAATAGTAAAAAAAATCACAATATTACTGATTTTGTTGTATATTTTGGATCAAATAAATGCAGGCTTGTTAAACAGAAGATATTTCTTTATCTTGCTGGATCTGTCCACTGCTTTTGAAACGGTTAACCACCAAATCATCCTGTCAACCCTATTAGCAAAGGGCATCTCAGGAACCGCACTCCAGTGGTTTGAGTCTTACCTCTCAGATAGGTACTTCAAGGTATCTTGGAGAGGTCAGGTTTCCAAGTCACAACATCTAACTTCTAGGGTACCTCAGGGCTCAGTTATTGGACCACTTCTCTTCTCTGTCTACATGGCATCACTAGGTTCTGTCATTCAGAAACATGGCTTTTCATATCACTGCTATGCTGATGACACTCAACTCTACCTCTCATTCCATGTTGATGATCTGACGATAGCTGCTCACATCTCAGCTTGTCTAACAGACATTTCTTGCTGGATGAAGGACCATCATCTTCAACTCAACCTTGCCAAGACAGAACTGCTTGTGGCTCCATCAAACCCATCGTTTCATCACAATTTCACCATCCAGTTAGGCACATCAACAATAACTCCTTCGAAAACAGCCAGAAACCTTGGACTTATGATTGATGATCAGCTGACTTTCTCAGACCACATTGCTAAAACTGCCTGGTCCTGCAGATTTGCTTTATTCAACATCAAGAAGATCAGGCCCTTTCTTTCGTACCATGCTTCACAACTCCTTGTTCAAGCTCTTGTTCTGTCCAGGTTGGACAATTGCAATGCTCTTTTGGCAGGTCTTCCAGCCAGTTCTATCAAATCTTTACAATTAATCCAGAATGTGGCAGCAAGTTTAATTTTTAATGAGCCAAAAGGAATGCACATCACACTTCTGTTTATCAGTTTGCACTGCCTACCAATACCTACTCGCATAAATTTCAAGGCATTAATGTTTGCCTACAAAACCACCATTGGCTCTGCACCCCTTTAACTAAATTAAATTCTTCAGATATATGTGCCCTCTAGAAGCTTGCATTCTGCGAGTGAACATCGCTTTATTGTGCCATCCCAAAGAGGCACAAAATCACTTTCATGGACTTTTATATTAAATATAAAATGGCCCCTTTTAGACTTGCACTCTATTCATTTACTAAACTTTTCTAATCTTTTCGTGTTCTATCTATTTGTTTTCTTTTTATTTATTGTACAATTAACAAAAGCAAAAAAAGGCCTCTAACACTAGCTTGCTATATTCTTTTTCTATTCTATCTTTTTTTGTTTTATTATATAATTAAAAAAAATAACCCTTGCTATCTGTAAGCTAACTGAGACTTGTTATAGCACTTGCATATCATTGCTCTTTTGTTGATTATGATTGCTTCCATTGTCCTCATTTGTAAATCGCTTTGGATTAAAGCGTCTGCCCAAATGACTAAATGTAATGTAAATGTAACATCAATAACAATCCTTTCTGAGGGAGAAAGTACAACTGTGCCAAGTAGTTCATTACAGTTGACATAATTATCAGTCATTTCAAATCTAATAAAATATGTATTTAATCAATTGACAAAACACATTTCATTATCTGTCATGATAGATTTATTTAAAGATGTTAGTCCTGTCATTGTTTTTAAAAATATCCCACACCTTCGTATTGTAATTGGCCTTAAACTCATCTTCTAAACGCTGTCTCTAAGATGCTTTAGCTTCCTTTAGTTAGTTTTTTTTGTGTGTTTTTTTCTGCCTAAGTAATGTAAAGTTTTATTTTTAAAAACTGTTTTCCTCTGATTCATAACTTTGGTTACATATTATTATTATTTGGATAAACTATGATCTCTTTAGTAGGAATAACCAACTGTACGCAAAAGTTAATCACTTATCACCTCAGTCCTTCCACCTAGCTAACCTTCATTAAATATTTCCCAGTCTGTCCATTCAAAGCAGGCTCTCAATTATTCTCTAGTTTCATTTGACCACAGCCTAATCACTTTCTCTTCCGGTTTACCTCTTTTAAGTTTAGTTTTATAAACTGGAATCACATGGACTACATTATAATCAGAGTTCAGTGTCGGTGGTCTACACCTAGACACATAAGCATCCTTCACATTCACAAAGCATTTGTCAAGAATGTTGTGCTTTCTTGTTTCTGACTTTACATATTGTTCAAATCCCTGTAAAACAGATTCCAGGTTACAATGATTTAAGTCTCCAAGCACTATCACAGGTGCATCTGTGTACCTAAGCTGCAGTTCATGTATGTGCTCAGCAAGTGTGTTGGTTTGCCACTGGGCGGGACGTACACCACAAACAATAAAATGCATCCAAATTCTCTTGGCAGATAAAAGGCTCTTAAAATCATGCCTAAATTTTCCACATTTGGATCACAGATCTTACATTTCACAGAGTACGCTCGGCACCATGTACATACACATCCCACCCCTTTGCTTTTTCCTGAGTCTTTATCCCTGTTCGCTCGCACAAAGGTGAATCCATGTACCTCAAAAAGAGCATCGGGCATTGTAGATTGTAACAAACTTTCTGTAAATCATAACAAAGATGCAACGTGGAATTTCTTACAATACCTTGTATAAGATCTTATGATGTCCATATTGTTCAATGAGCACATACTGAAGATAAGGGATGGCAAAGGCGGCCGAGAACATCTCCGTCGGAAGTGATTCCGAATACCGCCTCTCCTTCCTCGTTTCTTGTCATTCGATCTAATAATTTAATGTGGTATATTTTCCACCATCAAGCTTTCTAAGTGACTTGCTATCATCTCTTGAGACATTTTTAAGTTTATCTCCAACAGAGTCTTTCAGTTGTACTGCCGTATGAACAGTGGCTTTACGCTGCTCGTATCCATCCTCCAGCTCCCATGCGCGATTGTGGTTTGTGTCTCCAAACATAATTCAGACAGGCCAATAGTCCTCAGAACTAAAACCAGGAATAGGAATACAACTTTCTAAATAGTCATTATTCCACTCTAGTAAGACCATAAATTAACATTTAACAATAAACATTAAACAATAAACCAAACAGACGAGCACAACATACTGAAAAGCAGTGTGCCGCTGACCAGCGCTACTCCCCAGCAAACATGCCCACTGCGGGCCCACTGCGGGTTTTCTGTGGGACAGTGCGGGTAGAGCAAACCCACGTGAGTTAGCCCATGCGGGATTACAGTGGTTGTGCCCTTTTGGGCCCCCATGAGGGTTTTCTGTGAGCAATCCACCATGTTAACAACACAGAAGAGCTAAAACTTTGTTTTAAGATTGGATGGTAATCAAAATAAACTTTTTAAATATATATTTTTTATCTACATGCAAATGTAGCAAGATTTCTGTGACAATGACAGTAAAATGTAAACAATAAATTGTCCATAACAAAAATTTAATATATTCAACATGTCATTAAGTTAAGGCAGTAAGGTCAAATAACAATGTATTTTGAAAATGTGCCATTGCCTTTCTGATATGACCTAATTCTCTCACAGGTGCATGTGAAATCAAGTCCCAAATTTTGTTTCTGGTCTTATTTTATTTTAGTCTTTGATGTGTGTGTGTGTATGCATGCATGTATTTATTTATTTACTATTTTCTTTCAGTCACACCTATTTCACTCTTGTAATATATATATATATGTATGTATATATGTATGTATGTATGTATATATTGTAACGGGGTGAAGAATCACACGACAATAAATCTCAATCAATATCCCGGACGGTGGATTTATTGGGGTGAGGGGTGCTCGTGAGAAAGGTCCAGGTAGGTGCTCTGGTGCCGTGAGTGCTCTCTTCCGTCTTCCCAGTGCAGAGGGTCCGTGCGGTGCTCCTGTGGGGCTGGTCGGTCACATGCTGCTTTCTGTGGGGAAAATGAGAGGGCAAGTTAGTGCTCAGTCTCATGGAGGAATCTCCTAGATGGCAGGGCTTGCGTGGCTTATGTAGCCGCCGCCTGATGAGGTGCAGCTGTGACCGATCAGCCTGTGATGATGGCCTTCTGGTCCTGTTAATGATATGAGATAGTAGGGGAGAGATAGGGGTGGGTGGGGAGTGCCCACTTGATGGCTAGGGCCTCCTTCCCCACTCCCCCGTAGTTCCTCTCGGCCGGGATCAGCTTCCTGCTGATGTAGATGACCGGATGTTCCTCACCCTCCTGGATCTGTGACAGGACGGCTCCCAGTCCTGTGTCGGAGGCATCCGTCTGCAGCAGGAAGGGGCAGCTAAAGTTCAGGGCTCGGAGGACGGGCTCTGAGATGAGGGCCCCCTTCACCCTCTGGAAGGTCTCCTCCGCTGCTGGTGTCCACTGTACCTTCTCCGGCTGCCCCTTCCTGGTCAAGTCTGTCAGGGAGGTGACTAAAGAGGAGAAGTTAGGGATGAAGCAGCGATAATATCCGGCCAACCCTAAAAAGGCTGGTACCTAGGTCTTGGTCTCGGGTCTCAGGGCGGAGCGTACCACCTCCACCTTCCTCTCCTGTGGCCGAATGAGACCACGTCCCACCTGGAAACCCAGGTGCTTCGCCTCGGAGAGTGCAAGGTGGCATTTTCGAGGGTTGGCGGTGAGTTCAGCTCTCCGGAGCTCCAAGAGCACCCTCCGCAACCGGTCCAGGTGGTCTTCCCATGCCTCGGAGTGGATTACGACGTCGTCCAGGTAGGCGGCGGCGTAGGCCTGATGGAGCCGCAACAGGATGTCCATCATCCACTGGAACATTGCGGTTGCCCCGTGGAGGCCAAAGGGAAGGGTCCGGTACTGCCAGTGGCCACTGGGGGTAGAAAAGGCAGTCTTAGGATTAGCGTTCTCAGAGAGGGGTACCTGCCAGTAGCCTTTAGTGAGGTCCAACGTTGAGATATACCAGGCCCTTCCCAGCCGGTCCAACAGCTCATCCACCCGAGGCATGGGGTATCCGTCGAACTCAGATACCTCGTTGAGGCGTCGGAAGTCATTGCAGAAGCGGAGGGTGCCTTCCGGTTTCGGGACCATCACGATTGGGCTGGACCACGGGCTGCGGGATGGTTCTATCACCCCCAACTTCAGCATTTGATGGATTTCCTCCTCAATAGCTCGCAGATGAGCCTCAGGGACCCGGTAGGGCCGTTGCCTGACGATGACCCCTGGCGGCATCCGGATGTCATGCTGCAGGACTCTGGTCCGCCTGGGCAGAGCAGAGAACACATCAGAGAACTGACCGACCAGGTGCTGCAGCTCCCTCTTCTGGGCAGCCGAGAGGTGGGGGTTGACGTCAACAACCACAAGATCAGAGACGGCGAGGGCCGCGAGCTGGTCTCTAGTCCCCACCCACTTATTCAGCAGGTTGATGTGGTAGAGCTGCTCGGCTCTCCTCCTCCTTGGCTGGTGCACACGGTACGTCACCGGCCCAGTCCTTTCCAGCACCGTGTAGGGACCCTGCCAGGTGGCCAGGGGACTAGGACCATGACTCGGTCTCCAGGCTGGAACTCCCGTGGTTGGGCTGCCCGGTTATAGTAGCGCTGTTGGGCCTGCTGCGCCCGGTGTGTTCCCGGACTAATGGCATGACCCGGTCGATCCTCTCCCTCTTCTGTCTGATGTGCTTGATCACAGAGCGATGGGCTGCCGGCTGTTGCTCCCAGGCCTCCTTTGCCACATCCAGGAGGTCGCGGGGTTGCCAGCCAAAGAGGAGCTCGAAGGGGGTGAAGCCAGTTGAGGCCTGCGGAACTTCGCGGATCCCGAAGAGGACATAGGGGAGCATCAGATCTCAGTCACGCTTGTCCTCCGCGACCACCCATCTCAGCATCTGCTTGAGGGTTTGGTTGAAGGGTTCGACCAGTCCGTCGGTCTGGGGATGGTAGACGGTGGTCCTCAACTACTTCACCCGCAGCAGCCGGCAGAGGTCAGCCATTAGCCGGGACATGAAGGGGGTCCCCTGATCGGTCAGGATCTCCGCTGGGATGCCGACTCGGCTGGAGAGCAGGAAGAGTTCCTGGGCAATGGCTTTGGCGGTGGCTTTTCGGAGGGGCACTGCCCCAGGGTACCGGGTAGCATAGTCGACGATCACCAGGATGTGTTCATGTTCCCGGGCAGACTTAGGCAACGGCCCCACAAGGTCCATCCCGATGCGCTCGAAGGAGACGTCGATGATGCGCAGCGTTATCAGCGGACTGGGGGGAGGCGTCCTGGGTGACGTCACTTGGCAGGTCGGGCAGGCTTGGCAGAACCGCTTCACTTCCGCTCCCAGCCCGGGCTAGTGGAAGCGGTCATGGATCCGCTGGATGGAGTTCCCGGCTACGAGATGCCCTGCCAAGGGATGGGAGTGAGCCAGCTCCATTATGGTCTCTGTTTTGGTGCGTGGCACCACCAACAACAATTTTTCCTCCCCCCTTCGCTGCGCGACACAGTACAGCAGGCCATTTTGCACGACGAAATGCGGGAGAGGGTGGGGACCAGGCTGAACCTCCTTGCCTTCGATAACCCGAACCTGGGTCCATCCTTGCTTCAGTCTGTCGTCCTCCCGCTGTTCCTTCCCAAATGAGCCCCCTCCCGTCACCAGTTGAAACACATCATAGAAGACGTTAGGATTTTGGGAGGGGGACTCACCTTCTCTCCCTCTATCCGAGGCCAGAAGCACGGGCCGCTGACGAGGTCCTTTCTGGGCTGGCAGGCTGCGTAGCCGTGGCCAGCAGGCGGTCAAACCATGGCCAGTCTCTCCCGATCAGCACGGGGACGGGAAGATATTTCATAACCCCGACTTCCACCGGCCAGGTGCTGGGAGTGGCCGAAATGGTCACCCTGCGAGCGGGAACTTGTCGTGTGTCCCCATGGACACAGATTATGGGGAGGAAGGCTTTACACTCCGTTTGGGGGCCGAGAATATGCGACTGGACCAGAGTGACCGCACTGCCCAAGTCCAGGATGGCCCGGAACGGCTTTCCATTCACTTTCACTTCCAACTTTGGCGCTCCAACCGGCAGGTCGCGGTGCACAATGCAGCCTGCCAGCCAGGTCCGTGCGGGGACTTCCGTTGGCATGGGCTCATCCCACTGGGAGGGAGCCGCCGGCCTGCGTACTGGTCGCGGGGTGCCCTCCGGCGCGCGCCGCTCCTGGACCACCCTCCAGGGAAACAGTGGCGCTTGCTCCCCAGCATCCCGGTGTTGGGCCGCATCCGTCAGCTCAACAGCCTCCACCAGCTCCGACGTAGTGGTTGGGTTCCTCATCCTAACGGCCTGTCGTGAGATCGGGGAAGGGCTCGGAGAAGACGGTCTATCACAACGTGCTCCGCCACCTGTCCAGCCAAGGGAGCCCCCTCCAGCAGCCAGTGCTGCGCTAGTCATGTGAGTTCGGCGGCCTGGGTACGGGCTGGCAGACGGGGCTTATACTCCCACTCGTGGAAGTGCTGGGCGGCACAGATAGGGGATAACCCCAGGCGGGCTAGGATTTCCTTCTTGACCTCCTTATATTGATCGGCGGAGGCGGCGGGAAGAGCGAAGTATGCACGCTGCGCTTCGCCCGTCAGCAGGGGAGCCAGCACCCATGCCCAGTCATCCTGATGCCACCCTTCCAAGGTGGCCATTGCTTCGAACATTTGTAAGAAGGCTTCTACGTCATCATGAGGGGTCAGTTTGGGTAGCAGCTTCGCGGCTTGCACTCGGGGGTCCGGCAGCGGAACGCGTTGAGCGGGGGCGGCACGCGGCTCCGTCTTTCCTTGACTGGTGGCGAGGTGCTCAACAATTTGTTGCTGGCGGATGCTAACCTCGGTGAGCCGCTGGAGGATTTCGTCCATGGTGGGGGAGGAGCGCTCGCCTGTGACAGAAAGTGCTCAGTCTCATGGAGGAATCTCCTAGATGGCAGGGCTTGCGTGGCTTATGTAGCCGCCACCTGATGAGGTGCAGCTGTGACCGATCAGCCTGTGATGATGATGGCCAGGTGCTCCTCGTTTGTTTCCAGGGTGACGCTGATGAAGCCTCGGGATGCTCGTCACACTATATATATATATATATATATATATATATATATAAAACTAACAAGAGTGAAATAGGTTGCAAATGCCATTTCATGTTGACAAACATACACATAAACAGTCCAGATGTAAAATTTGCACTTAATATCTAATAATCTAGTCCAGTGTCCTGAACCTTTTATTAATTTTCTCTAGTTCATCGGCTTGGGCAGAAAAAGCAACACGTCTTCGCTCAGTTGTGTCTGATGTGCTGCCAGTTGACGTACACCAGTCCTTTCCATTATCACCAGAGTTCTTGCCCCCTTCTGGAGCAGACTGTCTAGTGTCATCTTTCTGCCTGGAAAGTGTAAGCCATGACTTGCTTTCCTTCAACCATGCCCTAGGACACATCTCCAGTCTGCTTAAAAAAGGTGGTTACCTCCTGCTTATTGGTGCCCTGGGAGAGAGTTTCTATATGGGGGCACCAGGGCTGTACATCCCTGTGGTCCCTCTGGATGAGTCTCAGGTCTGTGCTAGCCTGAAGGCCAGTGGATATGAGCTGTTGCAGTTGTGTATTTACCACCTGCCTCCAGACATGAAGGTGGGAGTGGATGATGTCACTGCTGTGTTCTTTGCAAAAGCTAAGAAATCATAAACAATTTTAGTTGAAGATGGACTGGAAAGGTACGAGATTTATGTATGTCCTTAATTCTTCTCTTTTAAATGTGCATGAAAAATATTTTTGAAAACACTCATATTTGTCAGCATTTGAAATTAAATAAAGCTTGTCAAATTAAATAAATCTATAAATAAAAACGGTTGCTAATGTTTGATTTCACTCATTAAAATTATTAAAATTCCCCCCACATTCATTGTAGCTAATATTGTCTGTCTCTTGAGCATCATATGTGATAGTCTGTTAGTATCTAAATGACATAATACATCAAAATGATAGTCGCATACTGTATTGAAATAGCCAGGGGAATTTTAAACTGCATCAGAAATCACACTATACTGTATAGTGGGCAAAAGACAGTAGGCTGTGACAAAAAAGTATGTCTGAATCCACAGTACTTAAAAGAGCAGGCAAAAAGTACTTGGATGACCTTTTACTTCCAGCGAGATTCTTAAGAATGCATACAATGGACACTTTACTATCCATGAGGAGACAAGAGAGGATTTGTGAATTGCAGTGAAGCAACGCAACTGATGCTGGTAGGCAACATGATAATGACAACATGGCGAATGTATGTCTGGTTAAATTCATACTATACACATTCATATACAATCTAGGAATGCACCAATTTCCAGAACAAGACCTATACTGATTCTTTTATTTTTGGTACTCACTGATACCAATTACCGATACCAATACTGCATTTGTAATTTTTTTTAATGTACAGAAACCAAAAGAGCAGAAATCATGTAATTTGTCTTAATTCATTTAGCAAATACATACTTCCTTCAGTTTTCAGACTTAATTATGCCTGTTAAAATGTATTATACAAGCTTTTGTTACCTTTACTGTTCATTTGTATTGCTCTGATATATTTAATCTTGAATTTAAAGCAGCAGCTTTAAGATGCAGCAATTAGATGCTATTTACACTAAGTGAAAATTGCATATTTTCTTAGCGATAGATGCTATTTACACTAAGTGCAAATAGCTATAGATTCTATTTACACTATGTTAAAAAGCAGGATTTTCTGCTATTTATACTAGTTATTGCAAATAGTGACAATTATCTGCACCTCAGTATTGTAGTACATTAAAAAACAGTGCGCAGTAATAACGTGTAATTTATCATTTTAATTCAAATTGTTAAATGGATGCCACCTTATTGTGATAATAAAGCCCTCCCTCCAACTACCTTAACACTGCCCAATATATTATTTTCAACTTTTAGATTTTTTTTTTTAAATAAATGCCTTTCCAATGAGATATGAGATTTGAAAAGGCAGGAAAAAAAGTTCGGCAAATGGCGATCTCGAATTCAGGTCAATCACATCAAAAAGTACGCGTTTTATCATATATACCACTGGAACTGGTGTTTGATGAGTGTCTTTTGTAGTGTTGACTAGCCCAATCACACGTTGGTGAGCGAAGTTAAATAGCCTCTGCCAACGAGGAGATGTGAACAGAAACTTGTCATCAGCACTGCCCCACAAATTTATCAGTAAAATAGTTTAGCAGCTGAAAAAGTATGACATTTCTCAGTAGCGAGGTTCTTGAAGCAGTTTAACTTAAAGATTTGCTATTAGACGCTGCTGCTGAACACTGCTGAGAGACGCACAGACGCACGTATTCACACACGCTTAATCTCTCTCTCTCTCAAATAATTGCATTTGCCTGCACATCAATGGCCCAAGCCTCTGTTATTAGCTCTAAAATCACGTTTTGGAATTTGCAACGGAAGGTTTATCTTGAAATAAATCATCTGAACAATATCTTGAGGTGTGGTTGTGACACCAGGTCGTTAAAATTATTAGAGATAATAATAAATTTTTATTGACTGATTGCAAGTGCTTATTGCGATAGAAAACACTGTAACGGTTTCCACTGATTACTAAATATTTTTGTTTATTGGGGTGGTAATATTATATAGGCCTATTAATAAGGAAGGGGGGCCCAAAAATATTTTTGCCTATGTCAAAATAAGAGGTAAATCCGGCCCTGGTGATGATGACTTCACCATTTAGTTGGCCTTTGATCAGCATGTCATTACTTCATGACAAAGTTGTGAGGATGTTTCATTTTTTTAAATCTTGGCTAAAATTCCAGAAATGTCATGGGCACGTCCTCAAAAGACATCACTAGTTAAGCTGCGTTCACACCATGTCATAATCACCATAATTCTGAGATGACAACTGGTGATAATTCTGGTGATATTCTACTCCCCAGCAAATATGCCCACGCGGGCCCATTGCAGAAAATCCACATAGGGCCCCTGTGGGTTAGCCCAAGCGGGCCCAGAGTGGTTTTGCCCTTTGGGGTCCCCATGATGGTTTTCCTCATAAGGCCCCAAATTAACAAATTGCTATGGGCCCCCGAGTGGGTTTGCCCATACGGGGCCAATAGCAGTTTGCTAATTTGGGGACCTATGATGATTTTCTGTGGGCAACCCACTGTGGGCTTGCCCACACACACACACAAAAAAAAACACCTGGGTGTAGCCATTCGGTGCCTACAGATGTTTTGTGGATTTTGGTCCCCATGAGGGTTTTCTGTGGGCAATCCACCATGTTAACAACACAGGAGAGCTAAAACTTTGTTTAAAGATTGGATGCTAATCAAAATAAACTTTTTAAATTATTATAATTTTTTATTTACATGCAAATGTTGCAATACAATTATATTTCTGTGACAATAACAGTAAAATGTAAATAATAAATTGTCCATTACAAAAAATTTTATATATTCAACAGCCCATCAAATACTTATATTAAACAGCACACGGTCAACAAGAAAATCTTTTGGTTTGTAGCAGCTTTCAGACAAGATTAGACAGATTGTATTTTACCATATTACAGTAGTTCAAAAACCCAATTGGACCTAAACAGAACACCCAATATGTATATATATAGAACACCCAATATAATATTAACATAGGTGCACAGTGTCAAATATATATATATATTAGTGCTGGGTAAGTTATCGCATTATTATTGCGTTAACGCATTAACTGATTAACGCAGACAATTATTTTATCTCGCATTATCGCAGTTTTTTTATTATCATGAAAGTCCGTTGCTCACTGGCTCTGAATACACATACAGACAAACCATGGGTCACAGAAGGGGTGGGATGTTGATCAATACTGGCTTGGGATATGTGTCATCACGCATCTCAACCAATGAGAGCATTTGGGATGGGCCTAAGACTGCAGCAGCGCTCACATGAACGCTCCCAACTTCTTAAGTGGGAAATAGGACGTTTTTGATAGCACGTGAAGCAGTGTTGCCAAGTCCGCAGTTTTCCTGCGGAATTGGGCTACTGACTCTGTTGCCGTGGATTGTTTTTCATGTCCGCGGGTTAAAGCGACTCCAATAACATGATATTTGTCCCCTGGAATGCAAATTTTTAACTGGAGACCCCCTCGAAACACGATTGGACTAGTTTTGGGCTAGTTTTGAGTAGCAATTAGGTGGGGTTTCTTGTGAAAACTTGGCAACCCTGACGTGAAGGCAACAGAGAAGCGCTCTCTCTCAGCACAGTGGAGTGCATCGTTTTGTTAACTTTGTGGTTTATTATTTTGAGTCGTTTGGGGCGCGGTAACACACACGGCCCTCTCACAATATAGTGCTTTACAGATTCACTGTTGCCGCTCAGAAATGTTCACGCAATCATGCTGCACGTATCAGAAGTTCCGCGCTCCGCTCACACTACATGCGTACCGCACCCGAGCCCAACTGAACTGGACCACCTCTTCCAACCGAGCCAGGGCCGGTGTTCCGGCGAATTCAGTTTCCCTGTTTCCCCCTCACAGCGCCTGCGCAACTTAGCAGTGTTGCCAAGTCCGCGGTTTTCCAGCGGTAGTTTTTAGTAGCAATTGGGCTTTCTTTTTTTATATATCCTGGCAACCCTGAAACTTCAGTACTAAAATCATGACTTCATGATTTCGCCCCGGGCTAAGCAAGTCAGCTTATGGTGGTTTTGCTGTCTTTCTGCAAGCAACATTTCACCATGTTATATTTTTTATTTTTTTATGCGCAGGACAGTATACTGTAGACTTAATAAATATTAAGATGAGCAGGAATGTACAAGAAAAGAATGTTCAAACAGGTTATATACATGATTTATAACACAATACAGTGATACTGGTTATGTTTTTCAATGTCATAATTATGTCTAACCACTTTCATCTGCAGAACAGTGTTTTACATTGAAAACACAGAGGGAACAGATTTACCTGGATGCAGCATTTTAGTTTTTTTTTGTCTAGATATTAATTTGTCATTTAAGTAGGCAACATGAATTAAAGGATTTAAAAAAAAATTACAATTATTATTATTTTTTAATTCTTTTTATAAAAAATTGTTTTAGAGGATTTACACATGTAATTTACTTTTTTTTTCATTGATTAATATCTGTTGTAAAGTATGACCAACATATGTGAAAATATATGTATTCAAAAGTTTGGGGTTGGTATTTTTATTTTATTTTTGTGAAATTTCAGGGTTGCCAGGATATATAAAAAAGAAACGCCCAATTGCTACTAAAAACTACTGCTGGAAAACAGCGGACTTGGCAACACTGCAAAGTTGCGCAGGCGCTGTGAGGGGGAAACAGGGAAACTGAATTCGCCGGAACACCGGCTAAACGAACCGGAGCGGTCACACTAGTCAAACGAACCGGGCTTTGGGGGTCAGATGCGCTCGGGCACGGTTAAAGGATTAGTTCACTTTTAAATTAAAATTTCCTGATAATTTACTCACCCCCATGTCATCCAAGATGTTTATGTATTTCTTTCTTTAGTCGAAAATAAATTAAGGTTTTTGATATAGTGGACTTCAATGGACTCCAAACGGTTGAAGGTCAAAATTACAGTTTCATTGCAGCTTCAAAGGACTTTAAAGGATACCAGACGATGAATAAGGGTCTTATCTAGTGAAACGTATATGCTTTATAAACACAAATGCTCGCCTTGCTCTGTTCTGCGCATTCATGACTTCACGTAATATGTAATTACGTTGAAAAGGTCACGCTTGACTTAGGCGGAAGTACCGAGTCAGTGTTTACAAATGTGGAGAACGAGGACCGTTCAAAAGTTGTTGAATATTCAATGACACATATTAAAATGTCTTTGTGTCAGTTTATTGTTTAAAATGGTAATTTCGTGTGCGTATCCTGGATGTTTTAATATTAAAAAAACCTAAAAGAAAATTTACGCTAGGAAAGAAAATTGTGACTTTTCATAGATTTCCTATACACAATCCTGACCGATTGAAACTGTGGTTGCTCACGCTGCACTTGGATATCAACACACATGCTCTTGTATTTAAGAGAGTGTGCAGTGATCATGTTTTCGACTATGATTTCAAACCCTCCCAGCAAGGAAATTGCCGTTTTCTGAAAGCGTCGGCTGTGCCCAATATGTTTTTAAAGCAAACAGAGGTATGTATGTTTTTTTACTATATTAGATGCATTAACAGTTTTTTTTCTCTTCAATGTGTTTCATAACGTGTGAATGTTTATTTATTAATAATATCTTCCTATTACTAAAGACATGTTAAAATGTTTTTTTTTTACTCCTAATATCCGTCTCGTGAAAATCTAGAGTCCCTAGCAAAAGACAATGATGCTGAGCTGGAGGTCCAGGGAGCAGGAGTGTTTTTGGATAATGTTCCACAGTCAACACCAGTAAAGCAACAGGACTCTGGTCCAGGAACTACCACGAGACAGTTTGCAGATGCTCAGTCTAAACTTTTAGTGCTCACATGTTCTGAAAGTGTTGGAAAGAGGACAAAACTCTCAACATCTGGGACATATTATGCCCTCCCTGCAATATACTCCCACCAGTCTGTGAGTACCATCATTTGTGACCAGTTAATAAAGTGAAATTATGGTCAATTATGCTTTTGTGTTATACATTGGAAATAGATTAATTAAAAAAAATGTAGTATTTAATAATTTGCTGATATTGTATCCTTAAAAATGTACAGATATTCAGTAATAAATGTATTAAATCTACTATTTACATTACTAATTTATATTCAGTTATATTATAAACCAACTTTAATCCATGTAATTTCACAGCCTCCCGTGTATAATCAACCAGAACAGACGGAAGAGCAATTTGAAGAAAGTTTGGAGCTTGATGTTAGCATGCTTTCCATAGATCCTCCATCGGACAAGAAAGATCTTAGTTAGATCTTAGCGTTCAACATCAACGTCTGCCCCAAGCTAGAAGATGAGGAATGTGAAATGCATTGGAAACAGATAAAATGGATTGTCAACGAGTCCAATGTCATTGAGCTTTTCAAAAGATATCAAGAATGTGGATCAGTAATAACAAAGACCAGAAAAGCAACTGTGGGAAGTGTTCTCCATGTTCACTGGGAATGTGAAAAAAACCACAAGGGAAAGTGGAGTTCATGCACTGTTATTAGGGGAATACCCGCTAATAATCTTCTTGTTTCTGCATGCACACTATTCACTGGAGCAACATATACAGACATCACTGATTGGGCCACTTTGCTCAACCTTCAAATAACCCATAAAACCACTTACCATGACATTAAGTCTTCCTACCTTATTCCAGTCATTAATGAAGAATATCAAGAACAACAGAAAACAGCAATTAATGACTTACATTTGCAAACTGAACTCCGTTATCCAGTTCATTTGTCCGGAGATGGGAGGTCAGACAGGCAAGTAAATGTAGTTATTAATTTTTTTGGACAATTTTAGAAAATTTTAACAATACTGAATTGTGTTGTACTTGTGGTTCTTTTAGCCCTGGATTTTCTGTGAAATACAACACTTACAGTTTAATGGATGACACAACAGACAAGATTGTTCACTTTGAGTTGGTGCAGGTCAGTTTACATGACATAATTCTACATCCCGTATGTTATTAATTATAAGTAACCTTGGTAAGTGTTCAGTATTTTAAAGTGAAGTACAGTAAAATTACTGGAAGTTTTTGCAATGTTATGATCAATATAAAATGCTTTTAATAATACTTAATAAAATATGTTGGTTATTTTGAACATCAATGACAACACACACACACCTTGTTTATCTAGCATGGTATTGCATTTCTGGTTACAGAAGCATCTAGTTCTGTGGCCATGGAGCCAGTAGGTTTCAAGAGGGCTGTGAACACACTACAAGAGCAAGAAATCAAAATAGATGTGCTGACCACTGACAGATCGACACGAATTTGATATTTGGCATGTAGTCAAAGGTAACTGTCTCACAACAAATTAATACTGCTATATATATATATATATATATATACATATATATGTAACGGAAGAGGTCTGACGCAACAGGTTAGTATAAATCAGATAGGTTTATTTGGTCACAGAGAGTACTGGGGTAGGGTTCAGAGGATGTGATGGTGAGGGAATAGTTCGAAGGATATGATGAGCGGGGTAATCCGGGTCTTTGGCTGTACAGGAGCTGGAATGCAGGCAGGAGGAGCACCTCAGAAATCCGGGAACTAGGAGGAACAGGAGACACTTGGAGAGGAGGAGACACTAGGAGGAACACAGGAGGTAAGTAATGCAGGAAGTATTCAAATGGAAGTAGTAGCAAAGTCACTGAATCCTCTACGTGTATACGAGACCGGACCGTGAGGGTGTCTGAGGTGTGTGCTTTTATGCAGGCTGGTAATGAGGTGCTTGATTGGTGACAGGTGCAGGTGCTCAGAACTCAGGTGAGAGGGATCATTGTGATGATTGGGAGGTGACTGAGTCTGGCCGATCTGTGACAATATATATATATATATATATAAAGAGAGAGAGAGAGAGAGAGAGAGAGAGATTAATCATGAATTAATCATGAATTATCCAAAAAGCAGCATAGTTCAAAGCTTATTTATTCCTATGTAGGAATATACAATGTGTTGTTTACATGGATCAAAAAATTGCTACAATAAACCGTGAAGTACTAAATTAACCTTGGTATGCACTATATTGTCACTCCTTCTTCATTGTTTGATAATTAAAATGATTGTTTTTCAGGACTTTCCAAAAAGTTGTGCTCCATGTCAAGATACAAGGATAATCGAGAGCTGCAGCCATGGATACAAAGTATTTGCAACCACTTATGGTATTGCTCTGCAACTTGTGGAGGTGACCCTGACGTAAGTTCTTTAATGTTTTAATATTAATTTCTTAATATATACACACACTTGTGTTATCTTTTTTGGGGGCGTTAAGTAGACATAATAGCCTTTATACTGTACTAATGTTATATACGAGTCCCTGAACCACAACAGGACACAGTCTGCATTTTCTGTAAAAAAAAATTAATTACTATGGTTTGTTAAACTTTGTTCTTTATAGGGAGCTAAATTGTGTTCTTGTAAGGTTTTAAATATTGGGGTTGCTGGACCACAAACATCTATTTTTCCATGTTTAAAAATTCATATATTATTATAATAATTACTTTTTTGCGTATTCCTGTATTTACACAGGAACTGATCGAGAATTGGAAGTCCATTCTTTTTCACATTACAGGTGTGCACAGTTGGATTGCAGAAGGAAAGCCAAAAAAATGGCGACACAATGATCTCAGTCCGGAACAGCAAAGAAGAAAAAATGGCTTGGAAAAGATTCACGTGCCTTCCACACACTACAGAGTCTTGTCCTGGACAAAGGACTTCTAAAGGATTTGAGGCAAATGGCTATTTTCAAACACACTGGTAAGTTAGTTATACATAGTAATGTACACACACATGTTCATGTAGGTACACCGGATACACATTTTTCTTTTATTTTTAGGACAACTGGAGGCGTTTCATTCTGTCATACTGAAGTACTGCTCAAAGAACCTGCATTTTCATTATGCGTCCATGGTTGCAAGAACACAACTAGCTATCCTTGACCACAATGAAAATGTAGGTCGTCAGCAAGCCACAACCACTACTGGTAAGTGGGAAACAACATACTGTGCGTAACTTCTAAAAATGTCTCAATATGTAGGGTGATGACAATAGATTTGAGTTCATAAAGTTGAGAATCAAATGGGAATGTTCTCTTATAGTAATGTAATCAATAAAATTTGTATAATTTATTCTGTTATGTTTCATCTTTTTTCTTTTATTATAGGTGTACCTCGGTACAATGTGGTTTTCCCGAAACATTACCAAAGAATGGTTAGCCAAAGTGATTTTTGAACAAACTACTCAAAAATTCAGAGAGACTCTGGTTGAGAAAGTTCTACAGCGGCAGCTGAACACCAACGTTGTTTTCAAGGACAGTTCTTCTCATTTGACTCATCGCCCATTGCCACAGAACATAGCACTAAATCCAAGGCCTGACAAGCAAGAACTAATTGCAAAGCGCTTATCAAGATTTGGACACTAATTTACTTTAAAAATGTTATGAGTCTAATGTACAATTACTTTTATTACTCATGTTGTTTTATATAGTTTTTCTCATTTTTTCTTATTGAGGTAACGACAGAATACACCGTTGGTAAAAAGAAAAGTATTTCTTGTGTTAGTGTGAATATATGGTCCTTACTGATGGTACCCTACATCAGTTGCAATTACACATCAACAACTGTAGTTATCTCAAATTTGTTTTATTCTTCCAAATAAATGTACGTGTGAGACATCAATAAGTATGTAGTGTTGATGTATATACAATAACAAATAACACTGAATATGAAAGTAACAAAACTACAGCAATTACAGTAAGTAACAAATACAAATACTACCCAAGCCACAACAAATTATAATGTTTATCAAAAATGTAACATTGTAATTCTAATTCCAATTAATATACCTACAAAAGACCAAAAGCCTCTTCTGCTTCTCTGAAGCCCACATAATGTCCTGATGGAGAAGGGTATGACTATCTGATGGCACTGACAACACAGTATGGAAGAACCCTCCTGTTTCGTCTTCCCAATCGCTCTCCTTTCAGCATCCATTCCAGAACTATCCTGTATGCCACCATCCTTTATTGACTGTAAAATAAAGGAAATGTGTGCAGTGAATAACTTTTAAATATATATATTTGTACTACATGTAATGATACTACACGCAATACTTACTCTACTGTTAGGGTGCCACCAGGTGCTTGTGGCCTCGGATGGCGTCTCCAGTTAATTTTGGGCAAACTAAAAAAACACCTCTAAAACGCTGTTGCTCAGTAATGGTGGAAAACGTCTCAGGTTACATATGTAACCATGGTTCCTCGAGGGAACGAGACGCTGCATCGGAAAACGCTTTGGGAACGCCTTCTGTGACCACGCTCTGAATCATATGTGAAATCAGTCCAATAGCTGGGCGAGACATCACGGGCGGGAGACGTCATGGCCAGGAAGCTACAAAAGCACGTAGCACCAAGCCGGCGTCAGCTTCAGGAATGAAGCAAGCACTGGCAGGGATGCTGGAAGTATGGCACCGAGGTGCAGCGTCTCGTTCCCTCGAGAAACCATGGTTACATACATAGCCTGAGACGTTCCTCTTCAGGAACTCGAGCTGCATCGGAAAACACTTTGGGAACGAGAATGCCCACGCCGCCAGACTTGCAAATCCCTGCCTAGTGTGGAAGAGCACAAGTAAGGCGAGAGAAAGGGGAGCCAGGAGTGGCTAAAGTAGGCGGGGTCCGCCGTCCCGAAGGCCAACTTCTGTAAAGTTGAAAGTACAGTTTCCTCATAGAGGGACCTCTGGATGGAGGATGGTCTCAACAACCTCAGTTGAGAGACCGGAAGTTATGAATTGTGCCTCCTCAGAGGCCACAACCACAGATTCCCAGCTCCGGGCGGGCTGTGAGAGGAGATCTCTCCTGACGGGAATCTCCCATAGAGTGTCGTCGATGAGAGAAATCAGGCCCAAGAACCATACTTGGCGTGGCCAGAACGGGGCTACTAACAGGCGCACTCTCTCCAGAACTCCCGGGAGCAGACCAATCAGAGGAAAGGCGTACAGACGAAGCCTCGGCCACGTCTGTACCATGGCATCCAGCCCCAGTGGAGCTGGATGAGTAAGAGAGAACCAAGGGGGACAGTTCAATGTCATATGAGTCACAACAGGTCTACCTGAGCCTGGCCAAAACACTCTCCATATCTGCTTCACCACCTCGGGGTGAAGCACCCATTCCCCGGGCCTCGGCCCCTGCCTCGACAGGATGTCTGCTCCCAAATTGACATGCCCAGGAATGTGAACTGCTCTAGCGAGAGGAGTTTGCCCTGGGACCACACATCTCGATTTCGAACCGCCATCCGCTCTGATTGAGCTAATATCAACCAATCGTCGATGTGGTTGACTCGTGAAAGTGTAGGGTGAGAGTGCAAGGCCAAAGGAATAAACCGGTATTGGTAGGCTTTTACCCCCAAAAGCAAACCTCAGGAACTTCCTATGATGAGGAAGGATGGAGATATGTGCATCTTTTAGATTGATCGTGACACACCAGTCCTTGGACTGAGACACAACCTGTTTGACTGCGATCATGCTGAACTTCAGTCGCATGACTGAGCGGTTCAATAGGCGCAGATCTAAAATAAGACACAACCCCCATCCTTCTCTCGAGACTGATCTCTGGTGTGCCCAGAACGGCTAATTCGGTACCCTGAAGCGGCACACCAGCAGGGGGCGGCCGAACTAGCTGCTCTGGGGGCCTCCGCAGAGGCCGCGAGCCTCTCAGTGCTGCTATGTTGCCGGGCGGTAACTGAAAGAAACGTTTGCTGGAGACCGCTGCGCCCTGGAACACCGGCGGGGTTGGCAGAACAATCTCCCGAGGGCACTGGGGGGAGACAGGCACCGTGTAATGCTGTGTGAACCTTTCTTCCCCAGAGGGGCCTGCCCTCCGAGGTCCTGAGCCACAGCATCAGGACTCTCATAGCTGAAGTCTCCTATTGAAAATGACGGCCCTCAGACACACTTCGTCTGCTAGGAAGACTAGACCAGAGCCTGCTCGGAGCAGGACCCAATGAAGCACACTTGGCAGGGGCTCCCACTCCGCCAGGTGACCTGCTAAGGGAACTAGTCTCGCGAGACTGGCCTCTGCTGCACCTAGTGCAGCTAGCTCAGTGCCCTGAAGTGGTGGACTGGCAGGGGGCGGCCGTACTAGCTGCTCTAGAGACCTCCGTAGAGGTAGCGAGCCTCTTAGTACCGCTCCGTTTCTGGGCGGTAACTGAGAGAAGCGCTCGCCGGAGACCGCTGCGCCCTGCAACATGGCAGGGTTGGCAGACCGACCTCCTGATGGCACTGAGGAGAGACGGGCACCATGTAATGCGGTGTACACCGCTCTTCCCCAGAGGAAGCAGGCCCTCAAAAAGTCCTAGGCCTTTAGGTGTCAGGACGTTTACGACGAAGACTATCCAAAGAGAATGACGGTCCGCAGACCCGCCTTTGGCCTGGGAGCATCACTCTGACTCTAGACTCTGCGGAATACAAGAAGTGAGGCCCCCAGAATGAGAGGATGGAACATGGTAGGTTGGGACCACTCCCACCCAGCAGCCCCTGCTGACCGCCTCAACCTCCTCAGAGGAAGAGAGGTAAACACGTGCTCTCACTCGAGACATTTTTATCCCAAGAGCCCCTGTATATCTAACTTCTCATAGTCAGACAAATACTTCGTTTTATTCCTCAGAATAAAATGCAATCAAACAACCAGACGAGTAAATACGGTCTGGTGTAGTAAGATTCACATCCGGTGGGAAGGACTTCCGAAACTTCGAAAACCCCGAGAGCAGGAGCCGGATCTGGTGGTTAGGAAGCAGATCCATACGCGAAACCCACGAGAACAGCCGCCGCTCCACCTCGGCGAAAGGAATGCTAGTGAAGACTCCCTCCTCAAAGAGAGCTCTCTGAGAGTGAAGCAAGTCAGTAACAACTGTGCTTTGCTCCCAAGCAGATAACAAACAAACTGTGTGTATCCCCACCCGTAAAGTAACACGGGCAGGGAGAAACACACAGCCTGAACGCTGCCTGCTTGCCACTTAGGTGTTTGGTTTTGTCTTGGGATTTCGTGACAGACAACACTAAAGAAGACTCACAAACAGATATCAGACTGACACCGCATGTGCTTTTGTAGCTTCCTGGCCATGACGTCACCCGCCCGTGACGTCTCGCCCAGCTGTTGGACTGATTTCACATGTGATTCAGAGCGTGGTCACAGAAGGCGTTCCCAAAACGTTTTCCGACGCAGCTCGACTTCCTGAAGAGGAACCATTTTGTTCGGTAATGCAGCGAGATGGAGACAGGGTCTCACTGACTGATTCTAATGGCGGAATTGAAATGGTCCAGTCGTGGCAGCATTGAAATTCTTGGTCTGTTGGCAATGGTTGGCATTTGCCACATGTGCACCACCACGTCTTGTTAGATCTTCGTCTGCCCGAATCTTGAGAGGTTTGTGTCGGCGCAGCAGTCTCCTCCATCTGCCTTATTTCTTCCTCTGTGTATTCCGGTTCAAAAAGGTAGGACAGTGCAAAAAACTCCATCTCATCTTATCCTCCAAGTTCTAAATCGTCCGAATCGTTGTTTTACCTTTTAACTCCCTTTTTTTGTAAATGGCGTTTGACTTAGTATTTGCACGTTCAACTTGTAAACACTGACTCGGTACTGAGTCAAGCGTGACCTTTTCAACGTAATTTCATATTACGTGAATTCATGAACGCGCAGAACAGAGCAAAGCGAGCATTTGTGTTTATAAAGCATATGCATTTTTTTTTTTTTAATGACCGATTGTTTCGCTAGATAAGACCCTTGTTCATCGTCTGGTATCGTTTAAAGTCCTTTGTCAAGTGTTGTCTCGTGCCACACTCTGTTGCGTTCGGTCCCGCGATCGTGCAGGTCACTGTTGGAAGGTGCCTGTTATAATGTTATGATCGAGGCTCTGGACTCTGAGCATAACTTGTTTTTCTATAACAAACTATAAAATATTTTCTATAAAAACGTCAATGCCCTGGCAGTGGCAAATAGCTTTGGTTTTATATTTAATTTGATAATATTAATGTTATAAGTTGAGATTTACAGTAAATATTTTAACTGCTACTATGTAAAAGGAATACTGCTGTAAAAAAGCACATTATTTGTTTAGTGTTTGCAAACCAAATGTTATTGCACTTTTGTTCATATAGCAGTACTTTTAAATGAAAAAGTGGACAATACACTACTTTTGAATTCATTATTGAATTTTGTTCATAATGTGATTAATCGTGATTAATCGCAGAAAATCCTGCGGTTAATCACGATTAAAAAATGTAATCCTTGCCCAGCACTAATATATATATATACAGAGAACGAGACTCCCATGCTGGTACCCGACCTAAACAGAGGAACAACCGCTGGAATGGACCGCGTGGACGACAACACTCACCTGGATGTCACTGGGAAAAATCTTGGGACCAATCCAGACCTCGTGAGAATCAATGGGACAGATCATGGAATCAGCCAAACTCATTTGGAAACTCAAGAGGAAAAGGCTCGTGGGAATCCAACGGAACCTCCAAGGGAAAACGACAAACACACCCGGGAGCAACCAGTCCAAGTAATCAACGAAGGAACTCACAAAGATTCCAAGCTGACCAGGATCAAACTGAATCCACACAAGAACAAGAGACATCATGTTTCGACTCACAAGAGCTGATGAAAATGATGATGAATGAGTTCTTCCACCGAAAGAAGGAGGATCGGAAGTGGGAAAAGAAAGAGAAACCAGAGTCAGCCTGACTAGCAGCCGGAAGAGAAGGCAGCGACCAGCTGACTCAAACAGCCACAGAGAACAGTACTCCTTCACCTCACTCTCAGAGAACCGTAACCTCCATAACTTCA
>NW_015506758.1:154355-157352 GCF_001515645.1 Sinocyclocheilus grahami
AGAACAGCACGCCTTCACCCCACTCTCCGAGAACCGTAACCTCCATAACTTCAGATGGACAAGAAATCCTTCCTGAACAACCCGCAAAACAGTCAGAAACTGACCCAACACCTGATGCGTCAGATCACAGCAGCGTCCAACAAACACCTGCTGACGAAGTTCCTGAAAGTGCTGACTTGGTCATCTGCCACTCCTCCGACGAACACCAGATCAGTCCTGATATCCTACCTGTCTCATCCCAAACTCCTGTCCCTCAACTTCTGGGCAACCTCATTGAGAAAGATATAGCAAGAAAGTCGAAATTAATATCAACTGAACTCCTTGAAGAAGTCCAAGAAAGAACAAAGAGGTCTAATAGCACCCTCAAACTTCAAAGGTGCGAGCTGAACCTTCAAGCGTATTCCCACACGGGCCTACAACTAAAACACATGGCCCCAATTCACCTAACTGTGGGACCCATGGACCTTGTTCACCCAGTATACGTCTCACCACTCAACACGTATCCACTCCTCATTGGAAAAGACCTGCTTAATCGCTTTGAACCCCTAATTGACTTCAAGCAACTAAAGATATGGACGCAAGTCCGCGAGCCTCTACCCTTCCAGTCGGTAGACTCCAACAAGTCGCAGTGTCAAACCACAGACACCGCAGCCAACTCACTGACTGATGATGCAATGTCAAAGCCAGGGCCAGGGCCAAGCTCAACTCCAAACAGCAAGGACCTGGACCCTTTCCTCTGCTTATTGCAGGCGGCTGACTCAGACTCAGGCCCCCTTCGAATCATGACTGCCATAAATGTCCATGACACACCAGTGTCCGACGCAGCATTACCCCTGTGGGCGGAAAACTCGGCTATCAGCCTGAAGCTATTCAGAGCACTGAAACAAAGACAGCAGAGCCTCCTTCCCACCTCCGACCTAGCCACTTCCTATGATCTCCACACGCTCAGCTCTATCAAACGCATGCTGCATCTCAAAGACGGCATCCTCACATTTGTCCCTGAGCCCTCACTGCGCCAAAGCTCGTAGTCCCTCAGGGCCAAAGGGGGATAATGCTGACACACACCCACGATTCACCATATGCTGGACACCATGGCACCAAGGCCACCTACGAAATGCTCAAGCAAGTAGCATACTGGCCTGGCATGCAGCAAGACGTGGCGGAGTACGTAAAAGAATGCCTGGTGTGTTACCAGTTCCAACCGGCAAATCCAAACCACCACTGCAACGGAAAGGAATGACCCTCCCATGGTCGGACCTCCAAATAGATTGGGTGGGACCCCTACCACGGTCAACACCGGGTAACAAATACTTCCTCACCGTGATTTGCGAATTCACAAAATGGGTAGAGTGTCTCCCATCTCCCAACGATACAGCAGAATCGACAACCTGACTTTTGATGAACCACATCTTCTCAAGGTTCGGACTGCCTTTAAGGGTCAACTCTGACCGAGGAACCCACTTCACCGCCGAAGTCATGCAAGAAGTGTGGAAACTCTTGGGTATACAGGCCAAGCTCCATATAAGCCAGCACCCAATTTTTCGAGATGATGACAGGGCGACAAATGACACTACCGTTACACCTGCTGTACCAACCTGGTGACCTGAACCTCGTTACTGCCTATACCACTCACCAGTAACTGGAAGGGTTGCATCAACACTTGAGAACAACTTTCGCCTTCGCGCAACACAACTCCAAAGAAGAGCGGAAGGTCGAAAAGCCTACTACGACCAAAAGGCCTCTCACCAGGAACTTAATGTCGGAGACAAAGCATGGTACTACAGCTTCGTCCAACCAAGGCAGAACGCTCCCCATCACCTGTCAAATAAATTCCTACCTCACTGGACAGGACCCCATGAGATTGTGGACAAGCTCTCACCTGTTGCCTATCGAATCAAAATCAGACAAGGGCGCAGCGAGCCAGTCCTTCGATGGGTCCATCGAAACCAAATAAAGAGGCACCAGGGCTCCAACCGACAGGAAAAGGGGGAAGATCAAACCAACTGACACAGACCGACAATCTCATACTCTACACCACACTGACATAACTTCTGTCATTTTAGGAAGACATATAGCTATCTTTCTTAAACATAACACCTACACACTCTCCTCCACCGCACTGCTAGGACCAACCTCTAGTAGAGAGGAGGTACTCCACACACTCGTTTGCTGTCTCACCTCATTCGGTGTCCTTGTGTCTCTCTTTTTCGATTTTGCATTGTACCACCTTACCGATGACGAGTATCAGGCCGAAAAGCATTCCTTCGTCCTCGATCCAGAACTGGAAGAAAGGATCAAGGAGGAAGGAACGCAACTTATTGATTTGACTCCTGTTGATACAGCTTTAGAAGCTATCGCTCGCCTTCCGCCAGCTGGCGCGCCAATCATTCTGATAATCATGATATTTTAATATTTGCCTTAACTCTTTTTAGCAGACAAAGTATTTAATATGTGTGTAAGATATATGAAGTTTAGTATCTGGTGAGAGCTTGTTTTATTCGCAGAACATTGGTGTAAGTGAAAAATTTATATTCGGCATCATTTTCCGGTGATGATATTTTTATAAGAAGTTCTTAAAAACTTGCAGAAATACTCCCCACGAACAGCATGTGACTTGTGCACGAAAAGGAACCACACAGGGCATGGCTAAGCCCCGCAGCCACTATCTGATTGTAACAACGACCTGTGGTATGGACCGAAGTCAGCCTGCTTAAAAATGGACACAAATCCCTCGTGGCTCGCTCGCTCTCTCTCTCTCTCGAACTGTGGCTTTTCGCCTTGGTGACCGTGCGACGAAGCGCTCCCATGCCGTAACATCACGAGCGAGACTCCAAAACTCAAACACTTCAGTTGAAACTCTGCGACTGCCGAACTTCAAAGTCTAAAGCCAAGCAAAGGAACTCTCAGAAGAACTCCAAACATCACTCTCCGTGCCCAAGGCAACTGACTTTGAAGCCTCTGCGTCATCAAGAAACCAACCAATCTCTGAAGGGAATT
>NW_015506758.1:157437-178073 GCF_001515645.1 Sinocyclocheilus grahami
TGTGTATGTGTGTGTGTGTATGTGTGTGTGTGTATGTGTGTTTTAGCTTCGTTTAATGTAATCTAGAATAGCTAATAAATTCTTGTTTTCATTTATAAAGAAGTATTGTCTGGTGTCGTGACATTTTAAAGTTGAACCTTGCCAAGATCATGCTACCTAAGGAAAATACAAATACTCAAATTGTTAAAATATACTGAGGTTAACGTCTCGCTGGACGACCATTGATAAAGTATAAACTATCAAATATTAAATCAGTTCTAATCAGGTTGACTTTGAATCTTCAGATCCGATTCCTCTCAAAACCTGAGCTAGAGATAGAATTAATGAGTTACATTCCTTACATATATACATAAATTATAATATTATACATTGTTTTTATTGTAATACAATGTATTTATATTTGTATATAAATACAATGTAGGCTATTATTAAATAAAATAATAGAGTCTCCTATTGAAAATGACGGCCCTCAGACACACGTTGTCTGCTAGGAAGACTAGATCAGAGCCTGCTCGGGGCAGGACCCAATGAAGCACACTTGACAGGGGCTCCCACGATGGCAGGTGACCTCCTAAGGGAACTAGTCTCGTGAGACTGGCCTCTGCTGCACCTAGAGCAGCTAGCTCAGTACCCTGAAGCGGCGGACCGGCAGGGGGCGGCCGTACTAGCTGCTCAAGAGACCTCCGCCTTCCGCCTGGGAGCACCACTCTGACTCTAGACTCTGCGGCGTATGAGAAGTGAGGCCCCCAGAATGAGGGGGCTGGAACACGGTAGGTTGGGACCGCTCCCACCATGCAGCCCCTGCTGACCGCCTCAACCTCTTCAGAGGAAGAGAGGTAAACGTGTGCTCTCATTCGAGCAATTTTTATCCCAAGAGCCCCTGTATATCTAACTTCTCATAGTCAGACAAATACTTCATTTTATTCCTCAGAATAAAATGCAATCAAAAAACCAGACGAGTAAATACGGTCTGGTGTAGTAAGATTCACATCAAAAACCAAAATGATGTAATATATGCATTGCCTCGGCAGCGCGCAAGTCGCTCAGTCACACAAACAACATCAATCTCCTCAGAGAAAGATGGCCGCAGCACTCACTCAGAGGGGGAAGAACCGCAGTGCGGGTTTCCAAGCCTTGAGAATGAGCTCTAGATCTAGGGAACATGGGTGGAGATAGAGCCACCTCCAACTCGTCTGCTAGATCATGTGCGATCCCCGCGATCTCAGTCGCCGCCGTGCTCAGCAGCAGCGGGACCGCAATCGCAAGATCACAGGCACGGACACACTCCTCGGAGCGTGGCCGGCGAGAGCGAAGTGCTTAACAGCGAAAAAAACACAATCCGCCCCCCGAGAGCCGACTGCGCAAGCTCCGCTCCCTATTAATGCCGCTCATTATAATATCAGGTATAATATGCTTGTGTAACGGATGCTTGTGCAACTGGAGAGCTCTTTGATGCCCTCCGTATCAATCTCCTCGGAGAAAGACAGGCAGAGCGTTGCACCCTCTCCCTGGTGGGAAGGACTTCCGAAACTTCCGATACCCCGAGAGCAGGCGCCGGATCTGGTGGTTAGGAAGCAGATCCATACGCGAAACCCACGAGAACAGCCGCCGCTCTGCCTCGGCGAAAGGAACGCTAGTGAAGGCTCCCTCCTCAAAAAGAGCTCTCTGAGAGCAAAGCAAGGCAGTAACAACTGTGCTTTGCTCCCAAGCAGACAACAAACAAACTGTGTGTATCCCAACCCGTAAAGTAACGCGGGCAGGGAGAAACACACAGCCTGAACGCTGCCTGTTCGCCAGTTAGGTGTTTGGTTTTGTCTTGGGATTTCGTGACAGACAACACTAAATAAGACTCACAAACAGATATCAGAATGACAACGCATGTGCTTTTGTAGCTTCCTGGCCATGATGTCACCCGCCCGTGAAGTCTCGCCCAGCTATTGGACTGATTTCACATGTGATTCAGAGCGTGGTCAAAGAAGGCGTTCCCAAAGCGTTTTCCGACGCAGCTCGACTTCCTGAAGAGGAACCATTTTGTTCGGTAATGCAGCGAGATGGAGACAGGGTCTCACCAGCTGACTCACTGACTGATTCTTATGGCGGAATTGAAATGGTCCAGTCGTGGCAGCATTGAAATTCTTGCTCTGTTGGCAATGGTTGGCATTTGCCACATGTGCACCACCACGTCTTGTTAGATCTTCGTCTGGCTGAATCTTGAGAGGTTTGTGTCGCCGCAGCAGTCTCCTCCATCTGCCTAATTTCTTCCTCTGTGTATTCCGGTTCAAAAAGGTAAGGCAGTGCAAAAAACTCATCTCATCTTCTCCTCCAAGTTCAAAATCGTCCGAATCGTTGTTTTACCTTTTAACTCCCCATTTTTGTAAACGCCGTTTGACTTAGTATTTGCACGTTTAACTTGTAAACACTGACCCGGTACTTCCACCTAAGTCAAGCGTGACCTTTTCAACGTAATTTCATATTACGTGAAGTCATGAACGCGCAGAACAGAGCAAGGCGAGCATTTGTGTTTATAAAGCATATATTTTTTTTAATTACCGATTGTTTTGCTAAATAAGACCCTTATTCATCATCTGGTATCGTTTAAAGTCCTTTGTCAAGTGTTGTCTCGTGCCATACTCTGCTGCGTTGGGTCCCGCGATCTTGCAGGTCACTGTTGGAAGGTGCCTGTTATAATGTTATGATCGAAGCTCTGGACTCTGAGCATAACTTGTTTTTCTATAACAAACTATAAAATATTTTCTATAAAAACGTTAATGCCCTGGCAGTGGCAGATAGCTTTGGTTTTATATTTAATTTGATTACATTAATGTTATAAGTTGAGATTTACAATAAATATTTTAACTGCTACTATGTGAAAGGAATACAGCTGTAAAAAAAGCACCTTATTTTTTTAGTGTTTGCAAACCAAATGTTATTGTACTTTTGTTCATATAGCAGTACTTTTAAATGAAAAAAGTGCACAATACACTACTTTTGAATTCATTATTGAATTTTGTTCATAATGTGATTAATCGTGATTAATTTTATATTTGTATATAAATACAATGTAGGCTATTATTAAATAAAATTAATTTATTTGACAAAAAAACATGTGAATAAACAGATCATTGACTGATTTGTTAATTTATTCATTGTTATTTCTGGTATTGATTTGTGATGTTATAATTTATTAAATATTTCTTAAAGGAAAAATGTAAAAAGTAATATTTAATAATATAATATATTTAATGGCGCGTCAGCTCTTAAGCGTGTGAATAATTCTAGCCAACGAGACTTCTGAAACACTGCATGTTATTGATCTGTCATTTTGGCTTCAACTGGTACCGCACAGCTCTGCTCAACCAGGTAAGCTTTTTACATTTCTTAATTATTTTCTGAATTGTATATTACAATTTGTAACATTAGTCAAAATGGTTGTGAATTAATTAATAGGAATTAAATTACAACTATTTTAGCGGTTTATGATAGTTGCTTGTCGCTTTTTAAAATGACAAACAGTTATAACGGTCGACTAGCCCCTTCAGATCATTTTCTGAGGTAATCGCTGAGGTATATCCTTTAGAATTGCACATGCATTCATTAAATACAATTATTTTATGTCCATTTTGGTGTTAATTTGGTTAATTGTTGTTCTTCCTTTGCTGCAATGACTTAAAGGGTTACTCCACCCCAAAATGAAAATTTTGTCATCAATCACTTACCTCCATGTCGTTCCAAACCCGTAAAAGCTTCATTCATCTTTGGAACACAATTTAATATATTTTGGATGAAAACCGGGAGGCTTGTGACTGTCCCATTGACTGCCTTGTAAATTACACTGTCAAGGTCCAGAAAAGTATGAAAGACATCATCAGAATAGTTCATCTGCCATCAGTGGTTCAACGGTAACGTTATGAAGCGACGAGAATACTTTTTGTATGCAAAGAAAACAAAAATAACGACTTTATTCAACAATTCGTCTCCTCTGTGTCTCTCTGCATCACCGTAGCAGCATTTTGGAGAATATCCGCTGAACACAAGCAGCGTACGCGCTTCTGTGTCAGTCGTGCTGCACGGATGCGCTGTTTTCGTTCAAATCAAAGCATAAATACACGTAGAAAACGTATCCTTGCGTCGCGGCTGACACAGAATAGCGCCCTCCCTTTTTTCCCTTGACATGTTTCTTCTGGGTTCCATTCTAAGAAGGCATGGGTGTGTCTTTTCATTTCTACACTGACGATACCCAGATTTATTTATCAATTAAGAGAAATGACCCTTCAGCACTTAGTATTTTACTAAGGTGCTTAGACGAGGTCAAAATCTGGCTTGCTCAAAATTTTTTAACATTAAATGAAGATAAAACAGAGGTGATTGTTTTCAGTCCTACTGATCTTTCTCAGGCTACCAGCCTAGATCTGGGCAGCTTATCTGCCTTCAGATCTTCTCGTCTGCGAAATCTGGGTGTCCATCTTGATTAGTCATTAAAATTGAACAAACATATCTCATCTGTAATTGGTTCCAGTTTTTACCAACTCCGCTTGCTGTCTAAAATCAAACATTTTTTAAAGCGGTCATATGATGCGATTTCAAGTTTTTCTTTCTCTTTGGAGTGTTACCAAGCTGTTTGTGAATAGATAAGATCCCTAAAGTTGCAAAGACTGAAGTCTCAAGCCCAAAGAGATATTCTTTATTAAAAGTTAAGACTAGTCCATGCCCTCGTAAAATGTCTCGTTTAAACACGCCCCCACATGTCTAAGTCACAATGTGGGAAGATTTCCATAACTCCACCCAAATGTTCAAGCAAAGAAAGAAGGTGTAACTTTATTGTTGCTGCCGTTGTTGTGAAGACACTGTGTGTTTCGTTGTGAAAGCGACAATACTATGTTTGGCCTTCCAAAAGAGGACACGACTAGAAATCAGTGGTTAAGTTGTATTTACTACAATGTTCCAGAAGAGTTCAACCCAAATATTCAGATGTGTGCAGCACATTTTATGGAGGACTGTTTCCTGAACCTGCAGAGCAGCCTACAATGCCAGCTGTTCTGACTCACAGTTTGTACGTTATATACAGGGTTTGAAATTAACACCCGCCAACCTGCCAAATGCGGGTAAAAATCAGCTGTGGCGGGTAACACTGTCAAATCACTAGCCAATTTGGCGGGTTACTTTTCATAAATTATGTTTACTAATGAATTCCTTGAGGAAGTTCATGTAAGTCAAATCTGCAAAGATTTAGTGTAAATACTGAACTCGAGACTCATCATGATGTATTAAATAAGCCTAATTGCGCAGCATTTGGGCATATCTAGCTTACTTGAACATACCCAGCGATGTAGCTACTGGCCATCGGGAGCACCGGGACATTCCCGGTGGGTCGATCGCCGAAGCGAGGGAGATCTTATATTAGGCGCTGTTTTTAAATTACAGCCCACGTGAAACTGCAAAAAGCAAGTACTCCAAAAGTGTGAAGCAGCGCTAACCGGTGAATCCGCCAGCCGCGCGTTAAAGCAGAGCGGGATCAGTCTCCTGCACAGCGCTTCGCTTCCGCCACGATTTATAAGAGATAAACAGCACAAATCGCTCGATCCATTCAGAAATGACACAGAATTGTGTTATACAGTTGTGTGATATGACAACATTAAAGGTTATGCCTGAAAACAGCCATGACAAGGTAAAATGCATTTAAACAAACTGCAATGTAAACAAACTTTAATAGCTTATTTCTCTTTAAATGTTTAATTCTAATTAATTTTAATTTAATTAAAATGTTAATTCAGTAAGAGCCTGATTAAAGATAAAAATCAGTGTCTCTGTAATTTAGAGACACTTATAAATGAGGTGTTTTCCATTTACAAATATTATAAAGTTCTTAAAGGGATAGTTCACCCAAAAATTTAAACTGTCATCATTTAGGCTATTCAGCATCATGTCATTCCAAACCTGTATGACTTTCTTTCTTCTGTGGAACATAAAAGAAGATCTTTTGAGAAATTCAAGAAATGTTTGTCCATACAGTAGAAATCAAGAGTAACCAAAATGGTTTGGTAACATTCTACAAAATATCTTTTGTGTTTTACAGAAGAAAGTAAGTCATACAGGTTTGGAAATACATGAGAGTGAGGAAAGGATGAAAGTATTTATTAGCAGTACATTTCCTATGTTCTAGCACAAAATCAATGCTTATACTGTCAAGTGCATTTTTATGTGACAAAAATGCAGTAGGCTATTAGTTTGTTGCTTTTGCTGTGAATTCAGTAATATATCATTATTTGTTTTTGTCCTCATTTATTTATTTATTTATTTACTTACTCCAATTGAAGGCCCTATAACACAGCGAAACATTCACAGGGGACCTTGATGGCCCGGTAGGCTGGATTTGTCCAGGGACGAATTTTAACCCCAGTCCAGCCCTGTACCCGTCACTACGCAACAAATAATGGCGTGGCGGGCTCACTGGTTTCCTTTGCATTGAAGCAATAACGAAAAGTCAAAAAATGTCTGAAGACTCGCACCGTGTCTACACCAGATGCGACAAAATACTATAGAACCCATTATAATTGGTGATGCGGCCTACACTGGATGTGGCACAGCACAGCACGACAAATCCCCGACAGTAAACTGATGCCTCGTTCTATTTATGACGTAGGCCTACTGTTTGACAAAGAACAAATGATTTGCAATGGTCACTTTGTCGCATCCAGTGGGGACAGCCTAAAGCTGTTGGCTTACCTCCGGCCTTTTTTTCATAATTTATTTGTTTAATTTTTTTTGCTAGTAGAAATTATGAATGGACGTTAACTTAAAAATTTAGTAGCCAAATTGGCTGGTGAGTGAAAAAGTTAATTTCAAACCCTGGTTATATGTAATATGAAAGAACGTTTTCATATTTAAAGGATTTGCCACTGATGATTCAAACGCGAGTTTTGAGCAGTGTAGAGTAGCGCTTGTTGTTTGTCATTTCTCCAATCACAAATGCAGACATGGTTTTATGTTTGCGTGGCGCGATGCAATGCAACGCATAAAAAGACAGTATAAGTCATTATAATCCGTAGTTATGTCCCCACTGGATGCAACAAATGCCTCATTTATAATGGGTTTTATCTCATCGTGTCGATACACGGCATCACAGTATGGTAAGGGGCGTAACATTTCTGTCACACGCTTGAGGAATTCGGCCAATCACAATGCACTGGATAGCTGGCCAATCAGAGCACACCTCGCTTTTCAGAACGATGAGCTTTGTAAAAATCGATGCGTTTCAGAAAGGCGGGGCATAGAGAAGAAACAATAATGTACAGTATGTGGAAAGTAATGTTTTTTTTAACGCATAAACACATTTCATTACATCAAATAATGTTCTTTTTAGCAGCATCATATGACCCCTTTAATATAATTTTCCATATCAGAGCTTGGTAGACAATTATATTTTAGACATGATTAGACAGATTTATTAATAGATTATAATGAATGTTAGACCCTATTTATATTACGGAAGGAGACTCACACAAAAGATTAGAAAAATACAATATTGTTTATTTTCAGCAAGAGATGCAGATGGTTCGGGCAGGTGAGTAATTGAGCTTAATATCATGTCTTTAAGGAAGATGAGGAGAGTAACACCGTATTTGGTCCTCACAGGAGATTGTGGAAGGGAGACAGAGGATTGCACACACCTCAGCTGAGGAGTACACGGAGTTTCCACGGAGCTGATGACTAGAACGAACTAGGGAATGGTAAGTCTTTCAATGTAGCTCACGGATAGCATAGAGAGAGCACGAGTCCACTTCGTTGAAACGAGACCGGACACTGGAGTGAAGTAAGGTGTGTGCTTTTGAAGGGGAGCTGATGATGATTGCAGATTTGTGACAGGTGCGTGTGATCAGTACTCAGGTGATGGTGTTCGCTGTGATTGGGAGGTGGCTGAGCCTGGCCGATCTGTGACAATTTATTAATTCATCATTTATATGAATTATAAATATATACATAATAAATGAGCATATATGTCATATTCAATTTGGCATTTTAAAAAGTTTAAAAATGCTCAATTATTTAGATAAAAATTGGACAAATAATTACATAATTACATAACGTGGGCTCCTAAAATGCCTCATTTAAACACGCCCCCACATGTCTACGTCACTGCACTGATAAAAGTGCACAATGTCATTACTCTAAAGAAGTTTTTATACTTGATCTGACTCAAAACATTAAATTTTTTGTCTAGGCATTTGTGTTACGTAAAAAAGTTTGGTGGATTCAAATTAAAACTAAGTATTGTTAGCATAATGCAAATGCGTTTCTTAAAATCAAATTATAAATATTGTGTTCCCCGTAGTCACGTGACTACTGACGTCATCAGTGGTCGAGCGTTGAGATGTTGAGCTTTCCGCCATTTTGTTACACCACATGGAAGAACACAACCTGATGAACGGGAATCAATAAAAAGTAATTCTAAAAAAATACATTTGAGTGTATTATTAACGTCATATACGCATGTTTGCATAAAAATATTAAGATTTACTGCTGTTTTACATAGATGTGAGTAGTGCTGGGCGGTATCACCAAAAATTTATATCACGGTATTTTTCAAAATTATACCGGTTTCACGGTACATGACGGTATTTTTTTTTCATGCATGACCGGGTATTAACCATATTTTGTACTGATTGAGAGAGGAAATACTGCAGTATATTTACTTAGAATGCCCTATTTTACAGCCATGATGAGTGAATATTGTCCAAAAATACCACACTAAATAGTGACTAAACACGACCCCTTTTAATACATGTTAACCAGGAGTCACTCTCATTTATAATCACGGCATCGTCTGATAAAATCAACATGCATCTACACTAAAGAGCGGCTATGCGATTGTTTTGGCTATATTACTTTTTTGTCTCATGCAGCGCAGTGCCTGCGTCTGAGTAACAAACTAAAAAAAACAACAAACAAAAAAAGTGCATGTGATATTAACCGACGAACTATGCTCATATTTATAATTCCAAACAATAAGTAAGCGACAGATGCTAGGAAACGCTGTTTTGTACTCATTTATGGACGAGTCGGCTGCGGTGCTGCCAACTGAATGCGCTGCTTCTCTGCCGCTCACTGCACAGAACAGATGCCGAGAGAGGTGACACTTCTCCGGGAAAGTCAGACCTCACGTTCGCAGGACAGCACTGGCGAAATTAGCACGGACACACCAATGCTAATTTAGCGATTTGAGAAATATGTTTAGCTATGTTCAGACCCCTTTTTTGCAGTCTAGTTTCTCTCTCCTTCTATGCTGCGCAGGCAGCGGTTTCTTAAACTGACTGTGTCCGCAGATGACTCGTCAATGAATGTTTACAAAACAGCGTTTCCATACACATGTCACTGTTACTAACTGACTGGGCATATACACATGAACATAGTTCGTCTCTAAATATGCTCATATAGTTTATTACTCAGACGTAGAAAGTGGAAGTAATATAACCCAAATCACCGCATATAGACGCTATTTAAACATGTGGTGGTTTTGTTAGACGATTTTGCTGTTATAAATCAAGACTTAATCAGTTTAAAATAATTAATTGGTAACAAATTACATGAGCAAATAAATTAAATTGAATAAAATGTGATAATTGAATGAAAAAATAAGATCATGATCTAATGAATGTGGTGTACTTTTTAATTAACGTGTGTATTAAGGAATGTTTTACCTCATGTATCAAACCAATTTAAATACATATAATTAAAAATGTGGAACGTTTCATATTCATTAATGTTTACTTTTATGTGAGCCAGTTTGTTATAATTCTCTTTGTCAACTTTTCAGGACATTATTGTAATAAACCAGTCATAAGATAAATTTAAATAATTTGCATCTTTTAATTAATGCTTTGTAGAGTCTGTTTTGTAATGTATCTTTTTTCCCTTCTGTGCTCCACCTCCCCCCTCTTTGGCAAGAAACTCAATGTGGAAATACAAAGAATGTGGTGTCACCAAAGCCAAGCGATTTGAGCTTCTCAAGCATTTTAAGCTTGATCATAGGCATTTTGGATGTTGCCATGCTTATCCTTGTACTTATTCAGCTGTCTTTGTTCATTTAATACTTGGAGTTCTCTGAAAAGCCATTTGTCAAGGAGCCATCTCCAACATCAACCTAAAAATATTACATTTACAACTTATAAATGCATGCTTTGTGAATACAAACAAACATCATCATCATTCAAAGATTACTTCCATCACATTGGTCAGCATCTGAAAAATAATGAAACTGTTCCCTGTAATTTCAGTGGGTGCTCATACAAAACCAATAATTATGGATCATTTAGGACACACAAGTCAAGAACACACAAATCATTCTCTGAAGAGGACTTAAAGCCTGGCATTGTTGTCAGTGAAAGACCAGTCTCTACTCTTTCTGCTGAAGATGGTATTGAATCAGATGAAGATGTCTCGTTGTCACGGGATGTGGTTGTAGTAAAGCGACAATGAAGGAGTAAACGTAAATAGTCTTTAATTATAACTCCAAAACAAAGGACAGGAGAATTCTTAAGCATCAACACACGTATTCCATTAAATGAACATCAATCCGAGACAAAGAAACTCAGGAGAACACAGGGCTTAAATGGAGAGGAGACAAAATGGATAATGAAACATAACAGGTGAACATAATGAACGATGATTAACTAATAATGATAACAGGAACTAAACCAAATAAGGGCAAACAGGAACTAAACGGGAACATACAGGTGACACTCGATTGATGAACCTACCCTCTCTGTCCCAATCACAGAAAATACAGAAGACTTGTCCAAAGCTATAGAGCATAAATTAACCTCAGTCCTATTAATACTGTATGTTGATGAATTTGAGATATGTAACCCCCTTGGAATATCGAAGAAAAAGCACAACATTTTTTACAATTTATTGGATATTGGGTAATTTACATGAAGGATGTCAGTCCTCACTGTCTGCTATACATTTAGCTGCTTTAATTAATAGCAGTGATGTTAAGCGTTTTGGATATGACAGAGTGCTGGAACCATTGATTGATGACCTTGTCACATTGGAGAAACATGGACTTTTCATTGAAAAACTGGGAAAGACAGTGAAGGGCAAAGTTCGATACATTGTTGCTGACAATCTTGGTGCTCATAGTATTGCAGGATTTGTGGAAAATTTCTCTGGAAAATATGTCTGCAGATTTTGTACAGCAGAGAATGAAGAATATCAGACTAAAGAATTCTGATCTGAAACATTCTGCCTGAGAACTGAAGAACTACATTCCACACATCTTCAATTTATCAAAGACAATGACTTGCCTCACCATTTTGGTGTGAAAGGTGTCTGTGCATTTTCACAGAAGTTATCACACTTCAATATTTGCACTGGATCCCGCCTGATATTGTACATGATCTCTTTGAGGGCATTGTCCCCCTTGAGATAGCTTTGTCATTGACTGTCTTTTTATCTAAAAAATACTTCACCTTGGAACACCTTAATAAAGCAATTCAGAACTTTCTATTCAAATGGAATGACAAAACAAATCGCCCCCATACTGTTCCTCTCACATTTTCTGCAAAAAGAACAATAGGGGGTAATGCCCATGAAAATTGGACCCTGTTGAGATTTATTTCTTTCTTAATTGGAGACAGAGTGCCTGCCAATGAACCTGCATGGCAACTTCTAAATGATTTAAAATGTATTGTAGACCTTGTTGTTGCTCCTTCACACACCAAAGTTTCTATAGCTTATCTGGCCTTCAAGATATCCAAGCATAGGATCAGATTCCAGGAGGTTTTCCCTGACACTAAACATTTGCCCAAACACCACTACTTAGAGCATTATCCTAAGCTAAATGAGAAATTTGGCCCTCTAGTTGCTCTGTGGACAATGCGGTTTGAGGCTAAACATAGCTTCTTTAAAAGAGTTGTGCGTCATACAAACTGCTTCAAGTATGTGCTCCTATCGTTGTCAAAAATACATCAGTTTCATATGGCATATCATCTGTATCAGTGCAGCTCCCTCACACCAAGATTGGAAGTATCTCATGTTTCTAATCTTCCCATTGATGTTCCGAGTGAAGACATATTACAGACTGTACTGCAGAAACACCCAAACCTGGATATTTTGTGCTTGGCCAAGGAAACAACATTTAAAGGCTTCACCTACAGAGAAAGTATGGTCATTACACATGGCGAGTGTTCAGGACTTCCAGAGTTTGGTGAAATGTTACAAATGATTGTACTGCAGGACAAACCACTTCTTATTGTTAGAAGACTTGACGCATGGTATACTGAACATTATAGAGCCTATGTCTTCGTCCAGTCATCTAACAAGAAAATTGAACTTTTAGAGCACCATGATCTTACAGACCCATATCCACTGGTTCAGTACACAATTGGGTGGAGACGCATTGTGGTGCTAAAGAGATACCTACATGTGTCAGGTTAGATTTTATTACATATTCTAAAAAGTGCACAACATGATGTAGTAAAAAATATGTTGAACATGTAAATGTCTAACAATTATCTATTACTTCTATATCTAATCTTAATTCTTTTATTTTTTTTCAGAATCTGTTCAGCATGGCAGGGGAAATGTCTGCTAAGCTTTTGGTGATTTTGAGTCAAGATGATTCAAGAAAGTTGCTTCTGCCAAATGGGATTCCAGAATCAGTGGATGAGCTCATTGAAAATGTGAGGGAAGCTTGTGGATTAAAGGGGAAATTCAGACTACAATATCAGGACAAAGACTTTGGTGATGTATTCGTAAATTTGACAAACACTAGAGAACTTCAGAATCTTGGCACTATAAAGATAATCCCTTTGCCAGACGAAGTCTCGTTCACTGTTCAAACAAGTGATCCGACCCAGTCTAATGATGATACTCTGTCCTTTGGCACTTATTTCTTATGAGACTGAACTCCAACTAGAGAAAGGAAATGCACTTTTTAAGGCTAATGGCACAAGGCTGACTGTCACTCCAAAAATGAAGTCTGACATTCTGGAGAAGATATGTGATGAGATCTACAAGTATAAATCTTATCCCAGCAGTGCAAACTTTTGTGAAGTTTCAGAGGCACTTGTCAAGAAACACCCTTGCTTGGCAGAAAAAGGATCTTTCAATGGTTGCTACGGGTGGACACAGAGGCTTAAAATGAAGATAGTAAACCTACACACATAGATGAAAGGCCTTGGATGCCCCGAGTATTCGGTTAATTCTCCGCAATCCAAAGCTTCAGATCATGCTTTTCCAGCGGCCTAAACGTGGAGAGGCCAATCATGTGACATCAGAGAAAAAAAAAAAGTGAAATAAAGAAACAATGCATGGACAATCAGAGAAAGAAAATGGCAAAGACATTTGCCTTACGTAGACAAGAAGTTGTGGAAAAGCAACCTAGTGTTCAGGAACTGCAATAACGATGGCCAGCTCTGTTTCCACAAAAGGAGGTAAAAGCTGTTATTTCATTGTAAAATGTAAAAGTTTTAGTCATTAAACACAAAGTTATCATAGTTTACTAATTATACCTTTTGATGTTCAATGCTCTGTGTATTTCTAAAACTAGTTTTCTAAAAGTAATATCAGCTTCTGATATTAGTCTATTAGTCTATCAAGTATATTGTCTGTTTCTCTTTCTTACAGATAAATGCAAAATTTTTGCGCATCATGACTTTACCTTTGCAATCGAGATTTTTGGCCTCTTTGGACAGACAGAGCTCTCAGCTTCTCCAGGTTATTAGGAGCAAAGGTGGAGCCGTCCGTGAAAAAACTAAGGACACTATTAAAGTGATGGATCAGGTATTAGTTGCATGTGAATAGAATTGTTAGTGGTTATCAAATCAGTGGTGTTTTGGTCCATTAAAAACCTTGACACATTTTGTAGAGTCTGGACATAGACATCAGACGAGAGTACCTGCTGAAGTGCCTCATCATATACCTTGGTGAAGATGCAAGCTGTCTGATCAAAGAAAACCAGGTAATGCTGACATATGACAAACCACTGAATTTATTCCAACCATGTTTGCCTTAAACTTTTGACTGGTGTTTCTGGCAGTGGCGGCTTGTCAGAGGAGGCACAGCTTCCCCATAATTTTGAGGTGAAAATGGGAGGACGATGATTTAATGTTAACAAAATTCACAATTCATTTCAGTTCATGTCTCAGAATGTGTATTTTTTGTTTGTAATTTCACAGTTGTAATACCATAACGTGAAACTGCCGCTTTTCTATCGCGAATGTGCCCGAATCTGCTGATGTAATTACAACCGCTAATGATAGAGAAGGGTAGGGGGAGGCAGGGGGAGAGCTGAGCTCTCGTGCCTCCATTGATAAAAAAAAAATTTGCCATCACTATCGAGTGTTCAGCAGTTTCTGAGTAAAAGCAACCAAAAAGACATTTTAAAGTGGTTAAGCAAATAATAATAATAATAGGCAGGGATCCTAGACCACTACAATTAGTGTGCCTCCTCTATTTTAAAACCCATGAGCCGCCACTGATTTCTGGGTAAATCATTAAAAAAAATTGTGAATTTCCAAATTGTGAATTTCATTTTCACTTTAACCTCTTTGATATTGGCACCTCATATAAATGAATTATCAAGAAAAACAGTTTTTGCAGATTTGTGCCACAAAAGAGCAAACATTTGTGCTTGTTTGGTCTCTGAGATATTACCATTTTTGTGGATGCTTCCACTAGTAAAAATGGTTTTAAATCACTGATGCTTGTGCTCGATTTTAAAAAGACACTGGTTAATAGTAATTTAGGGCAATGTTTCTCAACTCCTCTCCTTGGGCCCTCCTTCTCAGAATGGTGTATATGTCTAATGACTAATTTTAATGCCTGATTCAACTCATCAGCTTCTTAGTCTGTTAAATGGGGAGACATCGAAAATTTTTGGTGTTGATCTGAATACAAATTAATATTTTTAGAAGTTTTCAGATGTGGAGGGGTGTTATTTTTCTTCCACAGTCCCTCAATTACTCTCTGTTCTTGTATGTATTTAGGCTGACCAGAGGGAGGAAGTGGAGAGAGAATTTGAAAAGACCACCATGGCGGTTTTTGTGATACGTGAAATTGATGCTCTCAGTCATCCACTGGACATTGCCATTGTCGTTGACGGTGTGGAGGTACTAAATGAGTTGTCCTCTGTTGCATGTGCCTGTAGCATGATGTTTGGACTCATTAACGCACTGAACTTAAAATATCCTTTAGGACTTAAATATACCTTTGAGGCCTTTCAAAAAATTATCATGGACATAGAGTAAGCAGATGACCCAGAAGGGTGCAGAACCTCTTTCAAAGCTGCAGGAGTGAACTCGTTTCCTTTGACCCAGCTACAATTTTCTGCTGATGGTGAACGTATTTACATTGTTTTGTTTTTTAAAATGACCAATTTGATATATGTTTTATTTTCAATGTGTTTGGTTGTGCGATACCACTTTGAAATTTTCAACCAAATGTTTTTTTTTTTCAAAATCAGCGGAAATGTTATTGGCCTTAAGATGTTTAAATGTATAAAGCCTTTTTATACATCAGTTTTCAAAGTTAACTGTTCATTAAATCTCTCTTGTTTTGGTAAATAATATTCAACTGGACACTAAACCTAATTTGTGGTTTATCATAGGTATGCTTAATAGTTCACTCAAAACCCTCAAGCAAGTATTTGACTTTATTTAACTTAGGTTTAGAGACACGTTATGAAAATGACAACAGAAGTTTCATTTTTGGGTGAACTATTCCATGAAGGTGGAAAGCCATTTTCATTGTTTTAATTATTTAACCATTGGGTTAATTTGACAGATGTTTTATTAACCCTCTATGGCACGACTTTTTATTTTTTGGGGAAAAAAATATTTCACCTCATTGTTTGGGAGCTTGGGGATTCCTGATAATATAGCCATCATAAAGTTTGTGGCCCCCCCCCCACCCCAGATTCAGATGTTGGCTTGTTGCCTCAGGGCAACAATGTGCCATAAGGGTACTAAAACACCAAGGTTCCCTTTCAGTCAGTCACGTTCTACGTTACATCAGTCGTGACTGACGAATTGGGATCTCGCCCGAGAGCCCAATCACCTTCGAGTGTAAACTAAACAAGCCAATGACAGTTGGCGTGCGTGTTTCGCCACGCGCACCCCGCGCGGGTATAAAATGAGAGCGAATCAGCACATCAGCTTTCCGCTTCGGAGCCGAGCCTTCTCAGGATGAATCTCCGCGAGTGTTTGGAAGAAACAGCTGGCGTTGGTGTTACGGCGCGTCAGCGGGGGTTGCCATTCAGTGCTGCTCATCTTCGGTGTGCTGCAGCTGCCATTCTGCGGTCTCGCCGCGACCTCCCCTGGGCGCTTCAGCGCTCTCTCTAAAAGAATGTTTCCTTTTCTTCCTAAAAGAGCAAATATCTAAAAGAGCTCCACAAGTGACGGGCATCTTTTTAAAGATGGCTTCCCGCTTGTGCATTTCTGGATGTGGTCATTTCCTGCATCCATCTGATGGTCATGATCGCTGCCTCTCGTGCCTGGGCTTACAGCACGCTGAAGCAGCGCTCATGGATGAGTCATGTTCTCAGTGCGGGAACATGACCATCGCGACGTTGCGGTCTAGATACCCCCTCATTAAACGGGGGGGTGTCCCCCTTGCCATGCCCCGCTCTAGCTCTTCCGGTTCTCGGAGGGCTAGTTCAGTTCATGGTCAGAGAGACCTGAGGGTTACGGTGAGAGCTTCCCCGTCGAGTACGTCTCCGCGGGCCTCTCATTCCTCAAGCATGGCGCACCACCTGGGGTTTCCGGATGAGTGTGCTGGGTCCTCGGACAGGGCGGGGTCCAGCATCTTGTGTGGGACACAGGCAGAGGACAGGATGTCGATCGCTGCATCGGAGGCTCTGGAGATCAGGATTCGGCTGCGCTGCCAACGTCACGTAGAGTGGCGTTGCCCGAGTCAGATCCAGAGCTGACCACTATGCTTTCCCGGGCCGCCGAGAGTGTCGGGCTGCACTGGAGGCCTCCTCCTTCTCCCGAACGCTCGAGGCTGGATGATTGGTTCCTGGGGGCGCAGGCCGGGCGTCGGCAGCCGCCTTCGGTTCCATTCGTCCCGGAAGTGCATGAGGAGGTTACCAAGTCTTGGAAGGCACCTTTTTCTGCCCTTCCTCAAGCATGTCGCACCACCTGGTGCTTCCGGACGAGTGTGCTGGGTCCTCGGACAGGGCGGGGTCCAGCATCTTGTGTGGGACACAGGCAGAGGACAGGATGTCGATCGCTGCATCGGAGGCTCTGGAGATCAGGATTCGGCTGCGCTGCCAACGTCACGTAGAGTGGCGTTGCCCGAGTCAGATCCAGAGCTGACCACTATGCTTTCCCGGGCCGCCGAGAGTGTCGGGCTGCACTGGAGGCCTCCGCCTTCTCCCGAACGCTCGAGGCTGGATGATTGGTTCCTGGGGGCGCAGGCCGGGCGTCGGCAGCCGCCTTCGGTTCCATTCGTCCCGGAAGTGCATGAGGAGGTTACTAAGTCTTGGAAGGCACCTTTTTCTGCCCGAAACAGACTTGGTGCCTCCTCCGTCCTCATCACCCTTGACAGGGAGGACGGCCCAAGGGTATGTGGACGTTCCTCCGGTTGAGCGCGCTATTGCCATGCAGCTCTGCCCGCAAAGCGGCGCCGCCTGGAGGGGTAGTCCATGCCTTCCGTCCAGGGCCTGTAAGTTCACGTCCGCTCTGACGGCTAAGGCTTAAAGTGCTGCTGGACAGGCCGCTTCCGCCCTGCATGCGATGGCCCTCCTGCAAGTCCACCAGGCCAAGGCGTTGAAGCAGCTGCACGAGGGTGGTGCTGACCCAGGTGTGCTGCAGGAACTGCGCACGGCGACGGACCTTGCGCTTAGGGCGACGAAAGTCACGGCTCGGGCCCTGGGTCAGACGATGTCCACATTGGTGGTCCAGGAGCGCCACCTATGGCTGAACTTGGCCGAGGGAGCCCTCCTGCGGCCTCCACCTCCACTCCAGCTCGGCCGCAGCAGCAGCCTTCACAACGGCCGCAGCGTGGAACTGGCCGCAGGAAAGCGGCGCAGCCCGTCTCCGTCCCTGCCAAGCCCGTGAAGCGCCAGGGCGGGCAGCGTCCCTGGGACGGGTGACCCGGGGTTCTTGGATCCGGCTCTTCAGGAGATGGTGACCGCACCCCTTGCCCCGGCGGAGGGCCGGGTGGAGAAACCTTTGTTCCTGTTTTTTTCTGTTCCGCCGCTGGGGGCCTGGTTAGCGTGCCCCAGGCTGTCACGCTGGCTCATGTGAACTGTCAGACTTGGCTATGCGATTCAATTCGCCCGGCACCCTCCCAAGTTCAGGGGCATTCGGTTCTCCTCTGTGCTGGACAGGGATGCTCCTGTCCTGCGTGCAGAGATCGCGGTCCCACTGGCGAAGGACGCAATACAGCCAGTCCCTCCAGCCAAGATGACGTCAGGTTTTTACAGCCCATACTTCATCGTACCCAAGAAAGGCGGTGGGTTACGACCAATCCTGGACCTGCGCTTGCTGAACCGGGCCCTTCACAAGCTCCCGTTCAGGATGTTGATGTAGAAACGCATCTTTCAACGTGTCCGTCCTTTCGATTGGTTTGCAGCGATCGACCTCAGGGTCGACTGGAAAAGAGCAAACTCTCCCCGGTGCAGAGGATCTCTTTTCTCGGCATGGAGCTGGACTCGGTCAACCTCTCGGCACATCTCTCAGTAGAGCGTGCGCAGTCGATGCTGAACTGCCTGGGGTCCTTCCAGTGCAAGACGGCGGTTCCACTGAAACAGTTTCAGAGGCTCCTGGGGCATATGGCATCCGCAGCCGCTGTCACGCCACTCGGGTTGCTTCATATGAGACTGCTTCAGCATTGGCTTCACGACCGGGTCCCGAGATGGGCATGGCACGGCACTTACCAGGTCTCTGTCACCCCGTTCTGCCGTCAGACCTTCAGCCCGTATGCAGATCTTGCCTTTCTTTGGACAGGGGTGTCCCTTGGGCAAGTATCCAGGCATGTTGTTGTGTCAACAGATGCCTCTGCCAGGGGCTGGGGTACCTTATGCAATGGGAATGCAGCTGCGGGGCTCCGGCCGGGGCCCCGACTGGAGTGGCATATCAATTGCCTCGAGTTGCAAGCAGTATGGCTGGCTCTGTGCACTGTGCACTGGTGTGCAGCTGGCCTCGGGGCCTACGCAAATATGCGTTTCCCCCAGTTAGCCTTCTCGCACAGACACTGTGCAAGGTCAGGGAGGACGAGGAGCTGGTTCTCCTGGTAGCGCCATACTGGCCCAGTTGGACTTGGTTCCCCGAACTGATGCTCCTCGCGACAGCCCGTCCTTGGCAAATTCCTCTGAGGAGGGATCTCCTTTCTCAGAGAGGGGGCACCCTCTGGCACCCGCGTCCGGACTTGTGGAATCTCCACTTATGGTCCCTGGACGGGACGCGGAGGTTCTAGGTGGGCTACCTCCAGCGGTAGTAAACACCATCACTTCAGCTAGAGCCCTGTCTACCAGACACGCTTACAGGCTGAAGTGGTTAACTGTTCGTCGATTGGTGCTCTTCCCACCGGGAAGACCCCCGTAGATGCCCGATCAGAGTTGTGCTTTCTTTCCTGCAGGATGGGTTGGAGCGAAGGTTGTCTCCCTCCACCCTTATAGTGTATGTTGCTGCCATTGCCACGCATCACGAGGCAGTAGATGGTAAGTCTTTGGGGAAGCACGACTTGGTCATCAGGTTTCTCAGAGGGACAAGGAGGTTAAATCCTCCGCGCCCTCACCTGTTACCCTCTTGGGATCTCCCCTCGGTCCTGACGGCCTTGAAGGAGGAGCCCTTCGAGCCTCTGCAGTCAGTAGAGCTTAAAGTACTGTCGCTAAAGACAGCGCTCCTCACCGCATTGGCCTCGGTCAAGAGGGTAGGGGACCTGCAGGCATTTTCGGTCGACAATTCGTGCCTAGAATTCGGAACGGGTAACTCTCACGTTGTCCTGAGACCCCAGCCTGGATATGTGCCCAAAGTTCCCACCACGGAACTTTCAGGGATCAGGTGATGAACTTGCAAGCGCTGCCGCAGGAGGAGACAGACCCAGCCATCGCTCTGCTCTGTTCCATTCGCGCTCTGCGCATTTACGTGGACCGTACACAGAGCTTTAGGACCTCAGACCAGCTCTTTGTCTGCTTTGGAGGTCAGCAGAAGGGAAAGGCTGTCTCCAAACAAAGACTTGCCCACTGGTTAGTGGACGCTATAGTCTTAGCTTACCAGGCCCAACAGTTACCTTGCCCCCTCGGAGTGAGAGCTCACTCTACGAGAGGAGTGGCATCTTCTTGGGCATTGGCGCGGGGCGCCTCGATAGCAGACATCTGTAGAGCTGTCAGCTGGGCGATGCCTAACACGTTTGCGAGATTCTATAATCTCTGTGTAGAGCCCGTGTCCTCTCGTGTACTTGCCTCAGGTAGGTAGTAACACCGGACCTGCTCGGTGTAGATCACGCTTGCTGCGCCATTCCCCTCTACGGACCGGATTCGTGCGCTTTTTGCTCCTCAGTTCAGTTCCCCATGGCGAACCCTGGTGGAATTCCTCCCGCACCCTCGGCGGTCAGGCGTGGCGGAGCGCCAGACGCCAGGCTCAGCACTCGTGTGCATGCCCAAGGTCAGCCCTTGTGCTGGGCTAGGTGCC
>NW_015506758.1:180985-184969 GCF_001515645.1 Sinocyclocheilus grahami
TCTACCAGACATGCTTACAGGCTGAAGTGGAACCTGTTCGTCGGTTGGTGCTCTTCCCGCCTGGAAGACCCCCGTAGATGCCCGATCGCAGTCGTGCTTTCTTTCCTGCAGGATGGCTTGGAGCGAAGGCTGTCTCCCTCCACCCTGAAAGTGTATGTTGCCGCCATTGCCGCACATCACGATGCAGTAGACGGTAAGTCTCTAGGGAAGCACGACCTGATCATCAGGTTTCTCAGAGGGGCAAGGAGGCTGAATCCTCCGCGCCCTCACCTGTTACCCTCTTGGGATCTCCCCTCGGTCCTCATGGCCCTGAAGGAGGAGCCCTTCGAGCCTCTGCAGTCAGTAGAGCTTAAGGTTCTGTCATTAAAGACAGCGCTCCTCACCGCTTTGGCCTCGGTCAAGAGGGTAGGGGACCTGCAGGCATTCTCGGTTGATGATTCGTGCCTAGAATTCGGGACGGGTAACTCTCACGTTGTCCTGAGACCCCGGCCCGGATATGTGCCCAAAGTTCCCACCACGCCTTTCAGGGATCAGGTGGTGAACTTGCAAGCGCTGCCCCGGGAGGCGGCAGACCCAGCCATCGCTCTGCTCTGTCCCGTTCGCGCTTTGCGCATTTACGTGGACCGTACGCGGAGCTTCAGGACCTCAGACCAGCTCTTTGTCTGCTTTGGAGGCCAGCAGAAGGGCAAGGCTGTCTCCAAACAAAGACTTGCCCACTGGTTAGTGGAGGCTATAGTCTTGGCATACCAGGCCCAACGTTTATCGTGCCCCCTCGGAGTGAGAGCTCACTCTACGTGAGGAGTGGCATCTTCTTGGGCATTGGCGCGGGGCGCCTCGATAGCAGACATCTGTAGAGCTGCCGGCTGGGCGACGCCTAACACGTTTGCGAGATTCTATAATCTCCGTGTAGAGCCTGTGTCCTCTCGTGTACTCGCCTCAGGTAGGCAGTAACACCGGACCTGCTCGGTGTCGATCACGCTTGCTGCGCCATTCCCCTCTACGGACCGGATTCGTGCGCTTTTTTGCTCCTCAGTTCAGTTCCCCATGGCGAACCCTGGTGGAGTTCCTCCCGCACCCTCGGCGGTCAGGCGTGGCGGAGCGCCAGATGCCAGTCTCAGCACTCGTGTGCATGCCCAAGGTCAGCCCTTGTGCTGGGCTAGGTGCCCGTGTGTAGTGATTCCCCCTTCGGGCGATCCCACATGTGTATTCTTCCACGGTACGGCTCCCCTCACGGTAAGCCCGTGTCTTTCCCTGGCAGTCGTTCGCTGCCATCTCTGCTGTGTAGTGATCTCACCCCAGGCGGGTTGAGTCTACCGCAGAGACTTCCATATGTAGTACTGCCCTGGGCCAGTCCATATGTGTAATTCCACATGATACCTCCTATGCGTGGGATGTGGTTTCCGTAGCGTTCCCAACTGGGTATGCTTTCCCAGTGTTATCCAATGTACCACTGTATCTTCCGCCCCAGCTGGTGTGGGGAAGCTTGCTGGCTTCCGCAGGGCACTGGAGGGGGTCAGCAATAGTGGCGTTTTCCATACGGATCCCAATTCGTTTTCCCTGGCAGTCGTTCACTGCCATCTCTGCAGTGTAGTGATCTCACCCCAGGTGGGTTGAGTCTACCGCAGAGACTTCCATATGTAGTACTGCCCTGAGGGCCAGTCCATATGTGTAATTTCCACATGATACCTCCTATGTGCGGGATGTGGCTTCCGTAGCGTCCCAACTGGGTACGCTTTCCCAGTGTTATCCAATGTACCACTGTATGGAACAGCAGTGGCGGACACCTCTGCCTAGCCGCTGTCCTATCTTCCGCCCCAGCTGGTGTGGGGGGACTTGCCGGCTTCCGCAGGGCACTGGAGGGGGTCAGCAATAGTGGCGTTTTCCATACGGATCCCAATTCGTCAGTCACGACTGACATCATGTAGAACGTGACTGACTGAAAGGGAACGTCTCGGTTACTTGTGTAACCCTCGTTCCCTGAAGGAGGGAACGGAGACGTTATGTCCCGTCGCCACAGTTGCTGTACCACCGCTGTACGGCCGGGGCATGTAGTCTCGGCTCCTCAGCGAAAAACTGATGTGCATTTGCACGCGCTCTCCTTTTATACCCGCGCTGCGGGGCGGGGTGCGCATGGCGAAACACGCACGCCAACTGTCATTGGCTTGTTTAGTTTACACTCGAAGGTGATTGGGCTCTCGGGCGAGATCCCAATTCGTCAGTCACGACTGACGTAACGTCTCCATTCCCTCTTTCAGGGAACGAGGGTTACTCAAGTAACCGAGATGTTTTCTATATATGTGTATTAAAGAAAACAAGCAATATATGCATTAGATAAACTTATTATTTTGATAAGCATCAATCACAAATAATTCAAAACAATCAAAAACATCAAACAATCAAATAAACAAACTACTACTAATTACAACACTTCATGTATCCTCATATTACAGATATTACCATATACTGTAAACCGACATCCAAATGACTGTGTGTCCGTGTGTGTGTGTATGTCACTGTGTGTGTCACTGCTTGTGTGTGCGTCACTGTGTGTGTGCGTCACTGTGTGTGTGCCACTGTGTGTGTGTCATTGTGTGTGTGTCACTCTGTGTGTGTGTGTGTGTACCTGTTCTTCTATTCTGGTGGGGACTTAAACCTGAATACACACAGACTCATGGGGACTCGTGTCACGGTGGGGACCTATATTGAGGTCCCCACGGGTAAACAAGCTAATAAATCACACAGAACAAAGTTTTTTGAAAATCTAAAAATGCAGAAAGTTTCCTGTGAGGGGTAGGTTTAGGTGTAGGGTTGGTGTAGGGCAATAGAATATATGGTCTGTACAGTAGAAAAACCATTACGCCTATGGAGAGTCCCCACAAGGATAACAAATCCTTGTGTGTGTGTGTGTGTGTGTGTCACTGCGTGTGTGTAACTGTGTGTTTGTGTGTCACTGCGTGTGTGCCACTGTGTATGTCACCGTGTGTGTGCCACTGCGTGTGTGTCACTGTGTGTGTCACTGTGTCTGTGCCACTGTGTGTGTGCCACTCTGTGTGTGCCACTCTGTGTGTGCCACTGTGTGTGTCACTGTGTCTGTGCCACTGTGTGTGTCACTGCGTGTGTGTAACTGTGTGTTTGTGTGTCACTGCGTGTGTGCCACTGTGTATGTCACCGTGTGTGTGCCACTGCGTGTGTGTCACTGTGTGTGTCACTGTGTCTGTGCCACTGTGTGTGTGCCACTCTGTGTGTGCCACTCTGTGTGTGCCACTGTGTGTGTCACTGTGTCTGTGCCACTGTGTGTGTGCCACTCTGTGTGTGTCACTGCGTGTGTGTGTGTGTGTGTGTAAAGATAAAGTTTGCTAGAAAACACTACTCATTCAGTCAGTTTATCAGCTGATAGGCTTGATTCTCTGTGGCATAATAATAATAATAATAATAATAATAAATATAAATTACACACATAATGCACATTCTTTGAGTTTTCAGAGCTCGTAAACACAAAATTCATAGGAGGACTTGAATGCACCATATGGTTCTAATATGCATCCACACTTTAGCATGATAGGCCTTTTACCTGAACAAAAGTGCTCTAACTGGACAATGTTGCCCTGAGGCAACAAACAAAAAAACACAGTTACAGTATATAAATAAAAACAAAATAAGTATTTTAATTATCAAACATACTTATGTACATATTGACGCACATGCATATATTTTTTTACATAAAGATATTTCATTTTAAACATGTTAAACTAAGCTAATTTTTGCTATGCTGTGCTATTTATCTTACCAATTTGTGGCACTGTGTCCCATGCAGCTTTGCTTCCTAAAATGACTGCTCCATCCCCAAACAAATGGTTATACCCACTTCAGCCCATCATTTTATTGAACAAACATGTCAGGTGATATTATATGTATACATTTCTTTATTTAAAAAATTAAGGGGGGGGGGGGGGGGGGGGAAGGGGCAAAAAAGGGGGTTTTTTC
>NW_015506758.1:185515-188083 GCF_001515645.1 Sinocyclocheilus grahami
GGGGGGGGGGTGTAAGGTCCAAAAAAGTGGTTTGTTGCCTAAGGGCAACATTATGCCATAGAGGGTTAAAGGTATTTGGTTATATAATGCCACTTTAACTGCAGCCTAATTGTAAAGGCTTGGTTGTGTAATTTATAAATGACTGTTCATGGAAGTCTATTTTTTTCTGAACCTCAATTGTGTTCCATCTGAGGTATGCCAATGGAAAGCTTTTTACATTGTTATACAATGTGTATTTTTTAAGGATGCTTTGTCTGATGTTATACACATTGTAAAAATGGTGTGACAAAATAAATTGTCAAAAGTTTGACACTTGAAGTCATTCATCTCTCACAGATGATAAAAATCAATCATTCAAAACACATTCTGAAATTAAACAAATTTATTGATATTACATGACATTTTAAATTGTGTTTGTTTGGATATCTGGTTTAAAAAGAAGTAAAAAACTTCATTAAGACTTAAAAAATATATTTGGTTCAAAGACACTTTTTGCTTTGGATAAGTAATGGATAATTAATTACTTTCAAAGTAAACTTTTAAAGTTGATATAAATCAAAGTAATTGGATGTAACAAGTTGACATATTTTTTTTTACTATGATCCAATAAATTTTTTTCAGAGTTTGTGGGAAGATTTGCATAACACCGCCCAAATGTTCACGCAAAGAAAGAAGGCGTAACTTTGATTCTCACTGTAGTATTGTTACCGCCGCCACCATGTTGTGGTGACGCACGCTGTGTGTTTCATTGTGAAAGCGAAACTACTTTGTTTGGGCTTCCAAAAGAGGACACAACTACAAATCAGTGGTTAGGTTGTATTTACAACACTGTTCCAGAACAGTTCAAACCAAATATTCAGATGTGTGCAGCGCATTTTACGGAGGACAAGGACCATTTCCTGGGAGACTAGCCTACAATACCAGTGTTCTGAAAAATAATGCTGACTCACAGCCTGTAAGTACGTTTTCATATTTAAAGGATTTGCAACTGATGATTCATACGTGAGATTTGAGCAGTATAGGGTAGCGTTTGTTTAAGCGGCGCGACGCAACGCAACGCGTAAAAAGACAGTATAAGTCATTATAATCAGTAATTATGTCCCCACTGAATGCAACAAATGCCTAGTTTGTAATGTTTTTTATTGGTTTTGTCTCATCGCGCATACACAGAACAATATATAAAATTTTTGTAACACTTTACAATAAGGTTTCAGTTATTAACATTAACTATATTAATTAACATGAACAATAATTATGTAGCATGCATTATTGTCAGTTAATATTCAAAACTTAAACATACATTTTTTCATTTGAAAATGACACACTTCCTGCTGCCATTTGGTGGCGCTATAACTTTGACTCCTAATAGTCATATGTATGTGATTGGTATCATACAACGAACAAACCCCTGAAGTTTGATCAAAATTAGACAATGTATGTGGATGTTATTAGACTGTCACGAATCCGGTCCATGAACTTTCCTTTTCATTGACTCTCGCACCACACAAACTGTTGCATAGCACCCCGGACTACATTTCCCATCATGCATTACTGATTGCACTCAGCACGAATTGCACACACCTGTTTACACTGATTGCACCCAGCTGTTTCATATCACTCCCTCACTATATAACATGGATCCGCAAGTCTCACGTCTCGTCAGCCCCGTAACATAGACACTTCCTGTTTCTCATTTCTCACCATAACTTCACCGCCTCGCCGCGGGCAAACCATTCGGGATATCAAAACTCCCTTTACAATTTAGCACCCCCAATGTCTTGAGATCATGTTCACCGAGTTTGGTGACAATCCTTGGGAAATTCTCAGAGGAGTATATCAAATTCCAGAGCATGCCCTTTTTAAATAGCCCTGAATAGCCAACTTCCTGTTGGGCCGAGCCTATGACATGCAGCGCAAAAGTTGTTTGGCTCAATGAGATCTATACGTGTACTGAGTTTCATATGAATATGTGTGAGCAATATATCAAGATTTATTTTATATTGAACAGTGGACAACGGGCACATGCATTTACACTAACCGTCTGGCAGTCTGGTTTTAAGGGATCCGGCAATTAAAGGGTTAATCCAAACCATCCAGACTGAGAAACACACATACACAGAACAATATATAAAAATGTAGTAACACTTACAATAAGGTTTCAGTTATTAACATTTTGAGATCATGTTCACCGAGTTTGGTGACAATCCTTGGGAAATTCTCAGAGGAGTATATCAAATTCCAGAGCATGCCCTTTTTAAATAGCCCTGAATAGCCAACTTCCTGTTGGGCCGAGCCTATGACATGCAGCGCAAAAGTTGTTTGGCTCAATGAGATCTATACGTGTACTGAGTTTCATATGAATATGTGTGAGCAATATATCAAGATTTATTTTATATTGAACAGTGGACAACGGGCACATGCATTTACACTAACCGTCTGGCAGTCTGGTTTTAAGGGCCGGCAATTAAAGGGTTAATCCAAACCATCCAGACTGAGAAACACACATACACAGAACAATATATAAAAATGTAGTAACACTTACAATAAGGTTTCAGTTATTAACATTAA
>NW_015506758.1:188093-191299 GCF_001515645.1 Sinocyclocheilus grahami
TTTTCATACTTTATTAATGATCAATTTATCATTTCTAAATTATTACATTATTTACAAACCAGTTATTTAGTAGTTCATAAGATCATTTAGAAAGTGTATGTAAATGATTAATAAACTATTTAAATGTACATTTATAAATCTTATTATTTAAACACATGATAATAGTGGCACAGTGTGCTAATAAATGCTTTATTAACACATATTCCTGCTGTAATTCATGATTAGGTCAGGTAGTTATAAAACATTTAGAAGCTGCCAGCCATCTATTTTTGTGAGCTCATCTAAAGTGAGAATAGTTTATACTTTGTAAAGCATTTACAAAGGAGATTTAAAAGCTCATTAATCTTCCAAACAGAAAAGTTAATCAAACACAAACACAGAGGGATACAGAAAACAAAAATATTTTTTCAAGATTGAAAAAATGAAGCTGTACAACTGTCAACTTGATAAAAAAAGAAGAAAAACCCTCTGCAATTTCATAGAAAAAAATTAAGTGTACAGCTTCTTTTTTTTTGCATTTTATTGCAAAAGTGTTATGTTTCCCTCTGTGTTGTGTTTGTTTATTTTTTCTGTTAGGAAGATAACTGAGCCTTTAAATCTCCTTTGTAATAGAAATGCTTATAAATCAAGAACAAGGCATTTATTGCTGTATTTATAAACTGCTTACTAATGGCTATTAATGTTGGGACAATGCTTTAGAAAGGATTAACTGACTATTTACTAATGCTTACCTAATGATTCATAGCGTGCAGTTATATAAAGTGTTACCAAATTATGTTGTCAGTGCTCTACAAATTAAGTGGTATTTCGATTTTTTTGTCCCTAAAACTGATAGAAAAGGATAAGGCCTAAGAGAGTTCTTAAGAGGTAATGAAAAAAAAATTACTGATTATTTTTTTCTGGTGATTAAAGATATGTTTAAAAGTTTCTCTCTCTCTCTCTCTCTCTCTCTCTCTCTCTCTCACCCTCCCCTTCTCTCACTCCCACTCTCAAAACACACACACACTCACCCAGCCCCCACCTCCTCCCTTCCTCACACAGGCAGTGGCAGAGTGAGATCAGATGTCTTACAGTTTTTTAATTTTCTGTTATCCATAGAGTGTTGTAAAGTAATGAAACTGTGACTATTTCCTCAGAATGACTTGTTCTATGTATGTAAAAAGTTTTGAACTGTTTGGAAGCTGCATTTTAATAATACATCACAAATACTCTGTCATTTGTTTGCTGTTATTTTAACAAATCACCACGGCAAAACTTCTCAAGCTATGCAAAATCCATCCTCAGTATAAGTTCCTCAATGTTTTGGCATCATGTAGAAAAAGTTTGGTGTGTATAGCGTAATTGTACTCTGAGGAGTATTCATTAATTCACAGCTATATTTTTCCAAAAATCCATTTTCAAATCAATATAGCCGACTTCCTGTTGATCGTAGCTAATGACTGTAAATTAAAAAGTTGTCCGGCTTGATGAGAAGAATATAGGTGCCAAGTTTGGTGACTGTAGCTAAAACTAACCCTCCAAGTTTTGTCAAAAGGTGGCGCTATAGAGTGCCTCTTCCACGCCCTTTTATGAGCTTTTCCCAGTGTCTATCTATAATTATTACTGACATGTGTGTTGCGTTTCAAGAAATTCTAAGCATGTTATCTGCACGTAAATCACCAGAAAAGAATATTCAAGTTTGACACGTTGCCAAGGCAACAATATTTCAGATAACAATATCCCCTCACCAGTTTTACATCGGCCGTGTTTTGACATTATTCTGAAGAAGTTTGAAGCAAATCGGGTAAAAATAAGATGATGAATTAAAAGCATTTTGAAAATGACACACTTCCAAACGCCAGTTGGTGGCGCTATGACTTTGAATCCTAAAAGTCACATCAATGTGATCGGCATCATACAACAAACAAATTCCTGCAGATTAATCAAAATCAGACAATGTATGTGGATGCTATTAGACACTTCCTGTTTCTCATTTCTCGCCATAACTTCACTGCCTCGCCACGGGCAAACAGTTTGAGATATCAAAAATCCCTTGGCAATTTAACATCCCCAATGTCTTGAGATCATGTTCACCGAGTTTGTTGCAATCGGTGGGAAATTCTCAGAGGAGTATATCAAATTCCAGAGCATGCCCTTTTCAAATAGCCCTGAATAGCCAACTACCTGTTGGGCCGAGCCTAAGACATGCAGCACAAAAGTTGTTTGGCTCAATGAGATCTATACGTGTACTGAGTTTCATATGAATATGTGCAAGCATGTGTGAGCAATATATCAAGATTTCTGACTGTGTTCCAGGAGGCGCTGTAGAGCCCTGTGCCACGCCCGGGTCCCATCCTCTGCGGCATCCTAATGACCGCAGATTCCAATGTGTGTACCAATTTTCAAGAGTTTTGGAGCACGTTAAGGCACCCCAAAAAGCCCCGGATAGTCAAAATAAAAATAAAAATAAATATAGCTGCTAGCAGCGATGGCGGGCCCAAGTCGTCAGTGCAAACGCCACCCCGGAGGCATCAGGAGAACGGTGCACAGCGAGCACATGCATTTACACTAACCGTCTGTCAGTCTGGTTTTAAGGGATACGGCAATTAAAGGGTTAATCCAAACCATCAAGACTGTGGAACACACATTTTATGAATAACAAGCTAATTAATTATAAATTTATAAATCTTACATTTGAAAATCTTATTATTTAAACACATGATAATAGTTGCTCAGTGTGTTCATAAATGCTTTATTAAGATATCCCTGTTGTAATTCAGGATTAGGTCAGGTAGTTATAAAACATTTAGAAGCTGCCAGCCATCTATTTTTGTGAGCTCATCTAAAGTGAGGATTGTTTTAAAGCGTTTACAAAGGAGATTTAAAAGCTAATTAATCTTCCAAACAGAAAAAGTTAATCAAACACAAACACAGAGGGATACAGAACACAAAAATATGTTTTCAAGATTTAAAAAATGAAACCGTACAACTGTTCACTTGATAAAAAAAAGAAAAATAAACCTCTGCAATTTCATAGAAAACAAATAAAGTGTACAGTTTCTTTTTTTGCATCTTGAAATAAATATTCTGAGTTCTGTATCCCTCTGTGTTGTTTTTGTTTATTTTTTTCTGTTAGGAAGATAACTGAGCCTTTATAGCTCCTTTGTAATAGATATGCTTACAAATCAAGAACAAGGCATTTATAACTGTATTTATAAACTGCTTAC
>NW_015506759.1:0-4085 GCF_001515645.1 Sinocyclocheilus grahami
CAATAAATCAAACTTTTTGTCATATAGTAGCCTATACTCTCTCTCCTATAACAGCAGAGGAGCTGCATATGTTCCTCTTTTGTTGCTTTGGATAAAAGCATGTAATGTAGGTTTATAAGCTGCAAATATCAGATAATAAGCCAAAGCTTTGTTGCAATCTGTTGCAATCCTTTCAGATCATGTGACTTTCACCTCTCTCTGTCTGTAAGAAAACAACAATTCACAGAAGGTAAATAAAGAGAAATAAACAGTGTCATCTACAGCTATAGAAACTCAGAAAATCAGCACAACTGTAATCAATCAGTGAATGAAACTGACTGAAATGTTTTTCTTATCGAGATGATTTTGTCAGTGCAGGTGAAACCAAACACAGATCTATAAACTGATCACATTACAGTAGTGGAGTATCTTACCTCATCATTAGACTTTCAGCAGAACCCCTTGTTTGTTTTTCTTCTTGTCTGTTTCGAAAAATCATCACACACAATTAAACACCAATTTTGCAAAATGAAAAGGTTTTCCTCTCACTATAGTATCTGTAGGTGATACTTGCCATTTCTGTATCTCATGCGGCGATAGATCATCACACCACCAACAACTGCAGCCACCAGCAGAACAGCAACAACAATTCCTGCTACAGCAGCTGAAGACAGACCTGAATCTGGAACAGCTAAAGACAGACCGTCATTAGTGTGAGTGAATCTGACGGTGTGTTTATGCCATATTCACTGGATATATATTCTCTAGACACCTTTACAGGGCCAATGTGCAGATGTCAAAAACGTATTTATATATTAACATACAGAGATTATTTCATATTATAGATGGTTTAAAACCAAATAGAGCTCTCAGATCGCAAGGATCAAACCAGTTCATAACATCTAGTTCATTTAAAACATGATGAGATGGAACCAGCTTCCAGAAGACGTCAGATGTGCCTCTAAGTAGCTACTCATAGATCCAGAAAATTCATCTTTTTATCTGTGCATTCCCTGATTGAGCATGTTTTCTGTACTGTACAGTTTAAATTAAGCCCCTTGTCCTTTTATGTCCCTTATATTTATTTTAATGTAAAAGTTTCTTCAATTTCTTCATCTTTTTCTTAAATAGTTCCTTTTAGTCTTTTTTAGTGTTAGGGCATCATATTTTTAATTACAATTTTTGGGCATCAACCTATTTTTGATAACAAAAAAAAAATATACAGTGGGGGAAAAAAGTATTTAGTCAGCCACCAATGTGATTTTCTGGATTTTCTTTTCTCATTTTGTCTCTCATAGTTGAGGTATACCTATGATGAAAATTACAGGCCTCTCTCATCTTTTTAAGTGGGAGAACTTGCACAATTGGTGGCTGACTAAATACTTTTTTGCCCCACTGTATATATAAATATATATATATTTATGCAAAGCAGTTTGAATTACCCTTTATAAGAAATGTGCTTTATAAATAAACTTTCCTTGGTTAATTAAATTTATAATATGAAATATACTGCTGACACACCTGAATGTAACTGACAGAAATATGAGGAAAATGCCCCTATCAGAACAATTTACTTTTATAATTTATATTTTGACAAAAAAAAGAAAGAAAGGGGGATGACACATACTTGCATCAACAGATATCACCTGTTGCTGATGCCTTTGACGATATCAAGACTTATTATTATTAGGCTAGTATTATTATCTAATTAATATTAGGGCTTATTTGTTCCATCATATTTCTTTTTACATGTTTTACAGTGTTGCACATTATAACCAATCACACACGATTCCATTGAGTTTATGAATGCAGCGGCCAATCAGAGGCATTCAGATGAGTCACCGCAGTTTTGTTGAGCTGACTCGCTGACTGAATTCTGCTCTATTGCAAATTCTCATCATAAACAACAAAATGCATATGCATGTGCGATATAAGTATAATAAATGTATTCATCATACAGTTTAGACAGCTTCACTGATTATAATGTGAGTTTTTTGTGCATAAACTTGCACTAGACTGAAGTCATTGATGATGTTCTTTGGTAATGTAAATGTTCTTTGCTCGTTTTCTGTAGCTGCTTTTTAAAGAACTTTTTGAAGTAAATGCCTGAATGTAACTGACAGAAATATGAGGAAAATGCCCCAATCAGAACAATTTACTTTTATAATTTATATTTTGACAAAAAAAAAGAAAGGGGGATGACACATACTTGCATCAATATTTTGGTCCAGTGGTGCCTTTTGGGTTCCTTTCTCTGGGAACAGGTGATATCAGAGATATCACCTGTTGCTGATGCCTTTGACGATATCAAGACTATTATTATTATTAGGCTAGTATTATTATCTAATTAATATTAGGGCTTATTTGTTCCATCATATTTCTTTTTACATGTTTTACAGTGTTGCACATTATAACCAATCACACACGATTCCATTGAGTTTATGAATGCAGCGGCCAATCAGAGGCATTCAGATGAGTCACCGCAGTTTTGTTGAGCTGACTCGCTGACTGAATTCTGCTCTATTGCAAATTCTCATCATAAACAACAAAATGCATATGTATGTGCGATATAAGTATAATAAATGTATTCATCATACAGTTTAGACAGCTTCACTAATTATAATGTGAGTTTTTTGTGCATAAACTTGCACTAGACTGAAGTCATTGATGATGTTCTTTGGTAATGTAAATGTTCTTTGCTCGTTTTCTGTAGCTGCTTTTTAAAGAACTTTTTGAAGTAAATGTAAGCATTATAATTAATAACTTACAATGTTTTTATTAAACTGTTAGAATATTAAATACAAATTCAGTCATATTAAAAACATGTAATGAGTTAGAGGATTACTCTAACATTAGGCTGCTTTTAGCCTTATGCTGGAGTTAATTCACTCTCTGGCTATGAAACCAAGTAAGTAAATAAATCAATAAATTAGCACGATTGTGCATTGGCGATCTCACAGGCTGACGATAGGACAATAATATTATTGACTCTGACTTAAAAACTTTTAAAAATATCAGACAGCCAATGTATAGAAAATGTGGATTAAATTTATACTGTTCTGAAGCAGGTAAAGACTTGTCACTGCTAAAAGAAAAAAAAGACATATAAACACAAACATATAACCTGCATTTAAACATTAATTAAATGACTCACCAGTGACAATAACATTGAAGATCTTTTCATTGTTGCTGCCGCCCACCAGTAGTTTATATTCTCCAGAGTCTGTGATTCTGGTGTTTGTGATGGTCAGAGATCCAGTCTGATGATCCAGCTTCAGTCCGTCTCTGAATCTCTCAGGACACTGTTCATCTGTACAGATCTTCTGAACTCCATTGATGTAAGCAATGCGCTTGCCATTAAAATACCACATCGTTATGTCTTGATGGTTAATTTTAACATCAGTGTGTAGAGTGACTGGATCTCCCTCCTTCACTGACACTGACACTCTATCTGAACCAGCATCAGACACACCTGAGATTAACAAGAAATTAACCATTATATACTGTGTGTATGTATATATATATATATATATATATATATATATATATATAGCATGCATCTTAAAGGGTTAGTTCACACAAAAATGAAAATTAGCTTGTGTTTTACTCACCCTCGAGGCATCCTAGATGTATATGACTTTCTTCTTTCAGACGAATCCAGTCAGAGTTATATTAAAAATTGTCCTGGCTATTCGAAGCTCTATCATTGCAGTCAGTGGGTGTTGCAGTTGAACAGTCCACAAGTTGTCAAACAAAGCACGCACATCCATAATAAAACATCCCTCACACGGCTATGGGGGGTGAATAAAGGCCTCTTGTAGTGAATCATATGTTATCTGTGTAGCGTCTGGACCAATCAAACACACAATTTTTCATTTGATTTAACAAATCAGTTCTTCATTAGATTAACAAATCGCCACAGTCCCCTCACCCAATAAACTGGATGCCAGGATGTCTGCAAATGACACCAAACCATGGCAACCCTGACACCAGATACTTTTACGACCTCATGGAATGTGAGCAGGGAAAAGCACTGTCTTTTCATAAGGAAAATCCCCAAGGCACAGTAGGAATGGACTTTTCTACTAATTAATTCATAGGAAAAC
>NW_015506759.1:5325-13295 GCF_001515645.1 Sinocyclocheilus grahami
AATCACACACGATTCCATTGAGTTTATGAATGCAGCGGCCAATCAGAGGCATTCAGATGAGTCACCGCAGTTTTGTTGAGCTGACTCGCTGACTGAATTCTGCTCTATTGCAAATTCTCATCATAAACAACAAAATGCATATGTATGTGCGATATAAGTATAATAAATGTATTCATCATACAGTTTAGACAGCTTCACTAATTATAATGTGAGTTTTTTGTGCATAAACTTGCACTAGACTGAAGTCATTGATGATGTTCTTTGGTAATGTAAATGTTCTTTGCTCGTTTTCTGTAGCTGCTTTTTAAAGAACTTTTTGAAGTAAATGTAAGCATTATAATTAATAACTTACAATGTTTTTATTAAACTGTTAGAATATTAAATACAAATTCAGTCATATTAAAAACATGTAATGAGTTAGAGGATTACTCTAACATTAGGCTGCTTTTAGCCTTATGCTGGAGTTAATTCACTCTCTGGCTATGAAACCAAGTAAGTAAATAAATCAATAAATTAGCACGATTGTGCATTGGCGATCTCACAGGCTGACGATAGGACAATAATATTATTGACTCTGACTTAAAAACTTTTAAAAATATCAGACAGCCAATGTATAGAAAATGTGGATTAAATTTATACTGTTCTGAAGCAGGTAAAGACTTGTCACTGCTAAAAGAAAAAAAAGACATATAAACACAAACATATAACCTGCATTTAAACATTAATTAAATGACTCACCAGTGACAATAACATTGAAGATCTTTTCATTGTTGCTGCCGCCCACCAGTAGTTTATATTCTCCAGAGTCTGTGATTCTGGTGTTTGTGATGGTCAGAGATCCAGTCTGATGATCCAGCTTCAGTCCGTCTCTGAATCTCTCAGGACACTGTTCATCTGTACAGATCTTCTGAACTCCATTGATGTAAGCAATGCGCTTGCCATTAAAATACCACATCGTTATGTCTTGATGGTTAATTTTAACATCAGTGTGTAGAGTGACTGGATCTCCCTCCTTCACTGACACTGACACTCTATCTGAACCAGCATCAGACACACCTGAGATTAACAAGAAATTAACCATTATATACTGTGTGTATGTATATATATATATATATATATATATATATATATATATAGCATGCATCTTAAAGGGTTAGTTCACACAAAAATGAAAATTAGCTTGTGTTTTACTCACCCTCGAGGCATCCTAGATGTATATGACTTTCTTCTTTCAGACGAATCCAGTCAGAGTTATATTAAAAATTGTCCTGGCTATTCGAAGCTCTATCATTGCAGTCAGTGGGTGTTGCAGTTGAACAGTCCACAAGTTGTCAAACAAAGCACGCACATCCATAATAAAACATCCCTCACACGGCTATGGGGGGTGAATAAAGGCCTCTTGTAGTGAATCATATGTTATCTGTGTAGCGTCTGGACCAATCAAACACACAATTTTTCATTTGATTTAACAAATCAGTTCTTCATTAGATTAACAAATCGCCACAGTCCCCTCACCCAATAAACTGGATGCCAGGATGTCTGCAAATGACACCAAACCATGGCAACCCTGACACCAGATACTTTTACGACCTCATGGAATGTGAGCAGGGAAAAGCACTGTCTTTTCATATATAAAATCATTATACATTAACAAAACCATGTTATACATTATATTTTACATAACTACACACTGTTTAGAGAGAGTGTGTGTGTGAGTGAACTAAAGGAGGGTCTTATTCTCTCGGGGGAGGATTCAGACATTAGATTAGCAGTCAGAATGTTTTTTGGTGGACAGTATTACTACTTCAGACACTTAAAGAAAATGATTCACACATTTGTTTTGTTCTGTTTGTGCTTCTGGCGTCTGATTGGTAAGTTATGAAAGCATTTTATAGCTTCATTCCACGTCAGTGTAATAAGCTAATGCTACTGTTCAAATTAAAGTATTTTCATCCACTTAGGATTCAGGTATCTATTTGTGTTTTCGATTTGGGTGCACCAGAAATCATTTTTAACATATTAAATTTAATTGAAAAGTAATGAGCATTTTAAAATTAAGTATAATAGAGGCACAGAAATCACTTTTCTCTCATTTAACTGATTGTTGCACGTGACATGTTGCAACTCTTCCCCAGCCATCTAAAAAAAATTATATAAAAATATATGCTTAATAATACAGCAGTAATAATGAACAACTATAAAAGTCATGTTAATTCATTGGTCAAAATGCAGTAAAACTATGAGTGAGGTACTGTGAGCTGGATTTCTCCTATATAAAATATCCCATTCATAAAAGAAATGTATTGAATGTGAGTAGCATTAGTAAACTTGTACTTTCATGCTTGAACTTGTGTAACTTCACTCTTGTATTTTACTCAACAGCTGATAAAACACCATAACAATGAAATTAGTGGCTGTCTCTGCTGCTGTTCTTTAATACACATTTTACAAACTAAACAACAGGAAGCTTAATATGTGAACAATCTGTTTGTTCATCAGGTGTGTTTGGTGAGTCGGTGTCAGTGATGGAGGGAGATTCTGTTACTTTACACACTAATGTTACTCAAATACATGAAGACGACGATATACTGTGGACCTTTGGAGCTGAAAACTCTCCGATAGCTAAAATCAACAGAGCTGCTGGAATCTTCAACACATCTGATGTTCCTGATGGGAGATTCAGAGACAGACTGAAACTGGACGATCAAACTGGATCTCTGACCATCACAGACATCACAACTCAACATGCTGGACTCTATAAACTACAGATACGTGGAGCAATACTGTCATCACAAACATCCAATGTTTCGGTTTATGGTGAGCAGTGATCATTTTTATGTCCTTATACATTATTTTGTTTTTTTGTTTTTTACATACTGAATTTTTAAATCATTTTATAGTTTATGACACACACACACTGTGAACACAAAACCATTTTTAAACATTAAATGAAAAATAGGACTATTGATTAGATTTATCCAGACTTGTTCACTCATGTTTGCAGCTCGTCTGCCTGTTCCTGTCATCAGCAATAGCTCTTCAAAGTGCTCTTCATCATCATCATCACAGCAGAATTGTTCATTGTTGTGTTCAGTGGTGAATGTGAGTCATGTGACTCTCTCCTGGTACAAAGGAAACAGTTTATTGTCCAGCATCAGTGTGTCTGATCTCAGCAGCAGTCTCTCTCTACCTCTGGAGGTGGAATATCAGGATAAAAACAGCTACAGCTGTGTGCTCAACAATCCCATCAGCAACCAGACCACACATCTCAACATTACTCAGCACTGTCACACATGTGCAGGTACAGCAGCGCTGATATTAGCCATTACTCTCTGAGTTGATCACAGTTTTTGTTGTAGATCAGACTGACACATTTACTTCTTCATGATTACAGCACTGGATGGAAACATTACTTTACAAACCGTGTCTCTGATAGTGTTGATTTCTGCTGCTGCTGGATCTCTGTTGATTGTAGCTGCAGTTGTGATGTGCTGCATCTGCAGAAAACACAGAAAAACTCATCAAGAAGGCAAGTGTTACCTACAGCTTTTGATAAGTACTACAACAAAAATTACACTTTAAAAACACTAAATATTTTAATTGATTAGTAGCCTTAAGTATCATTTAATTACAATTATTCTAAAAATAATTTGTAGTTTACACCCTTTACTCTTACGCGTGCACACAAGATTATGAATTACTGAAACTAAAGCACACTGAAATTAACACAGAAATGAATTTAATAAATGAATTTTCTCCACAGTTTATGACATGTAAAGATGCAGTCCTGAGCTGGTTTTCAAATGAAATTGAATTATGATGTTTTACTTAAGCTTCAATGATGACTAATATTTGTCACACAGAAAAAAAAATGCTAATCCTTTTGGCTTTGATTTATAAATGATCTGCAAAGTATCTCTCTCGCTAATGTCTTTTTAACTATACTTGATAAATGCAGGCTTTGTTAGGGACTTTATTTTAGTTGTTTTAATTAATCCAATGATCAACATGAGCCACTGATGCATTTTTGAAACAGCTCAAACTCATGATGAAGAGATCACTTACGCTGATCCAACATTCTACAAAAGAAAAGCACAGAAATCGGTAAGATCATTTATTTCTAATTTATTCATTTTTGTTGAGCATCTCTGTATGATTTCAGCAGTCACATTTTTAGGTGTGTGTGCGCTTGTATGTACAGACAAAAACAAACAAACAAAAAAACACGGCAGCATTTCGAAAAGCCATTAAGATCAGCATTCAATGTGAGAAACATTGACGTATATCCCATGATATTCACGACACTCACTATAATAACTGAAGAGAGTCACAAAACAACAAAGTCCATTTTCAGGTGATTAGTTCATATTTCCAATGATCAACATGAGCCACTGATGCAGTATTTTCTGTGTCAGCTGATGACATAATTGTCCAAATTTACTGAACAACTTCAGAGGTTTCTGTCCGTAGGTTATTGTGCTGAAATATATATTTTAAAGCAACTATGAAACGGTGAAAGAGTGCAGGATCTCTAAATTCCATCATCACTACAGACTTCAACTTTCAAATAACTGAAAAAAAATCAGTAATCACATTATTTACAGGGGTCCATACTGTGACCTAGTTTCTTGTTTGTGCAACTACATTTTTTTATTTTTAGGTGCCATTACCAATTAACTATTACCAAGTTGCATTAGACTTACAACACTGTTTGCTCTGCACCATGCAGTTCTATGAAATCACTCTTTTTTTCACACAGCATTTTGTAAAAGCAAGACTCAACATACAATACTTTAAACGCATAAAAATATACAGCTTCACTTTAAAACAATGCTTCAATCGAGTAAATTTGAAAGTTGCATTTTATTAATCCAGCTAATACAGTGTCATTGACATCAAACTTCATGTTAGCTTAGTAGTAGTATATACATTTTCTTCTGAAATCAGTGCTGACTGCTCTTATTAGACAAAAAAGTCAGTCAGTCTTCAGGGTTAATTAGTCACATTTTAATTTATAAGATTGTATTATTATACCTGTGTGATGTGTTTTTTTTTTTCTTTTACAGAAAGGTAAAGAGGAGGAGGATGTGGTGTATGCAGGTGTCGCCATTAGAAGATAATCAATTTTCAAACGGTCTCAAACTTTTTTAACAGATTTATCTAAGTGATAATTTTACTAGGAATCTCCTGTGACACCCAGCAGTTCCTGAGTCTATGGCTGAATTTTGGGATTAGTAAAAATCACCACATACAGCAGCAGAATTTACAATTAATTCTGAAATATTTTTTTTTGTTTTTTCATAGTTTTAAGCCCCCAGCAAATGAAACTCACCACTTGGCCAGCAATGTTTTCATGAATTCTAGCAATGCAAGGTTGTGAGAATATAAATGTGATTATTAAATGGCAAAATCGGCAATATGCAATCTGATGCACTGCATTTCTCAAAGTGAAACATGGCACTGTGTTCATTAACACAGCAGCTCATGTTCCATTATTTTCAGTGTCTCAAGAGCTGCTCGGTTCACAGTAAATGACATAGATACAGTATCTACGGTAAATGTTGCTCCAAAATAATTTCATCTCTGTAAGTGTTGTGACTTTAATTTGCTTATTTACATCCGTAACTAAAGATATTAAGAAAAATATTAGTACTGCATTTACTGTTCTTCTGTAATAAAAAAGAAAAGAAAAGTCCTTTTGTTCTACTAATTGTAGAGGCCCCTGCCAGTTTGAGGCTCTAGCAGCTCAGTTTGAGAGTCAAAAATAAAACCTGCTGTGGTCTGATATTTTTCCATCTGCACAGAGATGTGGGTTGGTCTGTTGGATAGACAAGCAGAGTCTGCAAGAGCACGAGTCTATTACTGGACATCTGTGGTTAATGTCAGTGCGTGTGCGTTTATCTTGATGTGTCAATAGCATGAGGTTTAACAGTATTTTTCCGTTTCTACACGTACGACATTCACAGTTTGACTTCTGCTTTACAAGGAACAGCTTTACCATGAAATACCCATCAGTACTGTGCTTGTCAAAAAAAAGAGAGAGAGATCACATCAAAGTGTGATATTACTGTCAAATATGATATTTATTATTTTCTTTGAAAGCTTAGATTTTGTTTCTTATCGGAAGTAACCTACTGTCTTGTCCTCTTTGCTCTGCGATGTGTTTTCACTGCAAGAGAAAATGGACATGTGGCGTGAGAACATGAGAAGTGTGAAAATTAAATGTGGTGACGTGTGCAAATAAAAAGTGCAGTCAGTAGTCATTTCCAGCTCTAGCAAAAGAATCTGAAGTCATTCCTAAGAACAACTTCTCTTAATATCACATCTTTATTTTTTACAAACATTGTATCCTGTTTTCGTATGTCAATATCTTAATAATTTTACTGTCATAAATACAATTTTCTGTTGTAATGTTTATATTATCATGCAGTTGATCAGTAGTTAATCATTTCTTTATTTTTCATCCCTTTTGGGCAGTAATTAACTAAGAATTGCTATGATGCGACTATATATTTGTACTATAATGCAAATTATATTTTTCAGTGAAATAACAGTGTTGCCATGCAAAGGCGCATCGCAGTACCTGAACATTTTCTCAAAGCAGTACTTTTAATCACTCAACTGTTCTGTGATAAATGAGTTTGCCTCAAAGGTGAACAACCAAATGAAAGAAAATTAAATTAAAAAGTGCCATTTTCAACAACTTCAGTGGCATTTTTTCTCAAATAAAGCTTATTTTTCTTTGTGTAGTATTCGAGTCATAACACCATGTGACTGATCACTTTATATTACAAAATCTCTTTTAAGATGCTTTAAATCTGTAACTCTACAATAATATGACGAATGAATGACTGTCAAAAGTACAAAGGTGCTTTCACCCATATAATGAGACAGTTACTTCTAACATCAGGGGCTAGCTGGTCATGCTAACCAGACAAACCTTGACCATTTCATTTACAGCACATGTGTCAGACTCCACTCCTGGAAGGCCACTGCCCTGCAAAAGTGTATCTCTAGCTAGCTCTAAAACACCTAGCTGTAAGTTTCTAGTAATCCTGAAGACCTCAATTAGCTGGTTCAGGTGTATTTGATTAGGGTTGGAGCTCTGGAACTCTGCTGGGCTGCATTTCCCAAAAGCATCGTAAGCCTAAGTAAATCATAGTCCCAGTGCCACCAATGGAGCAACAATCAATTTAGGCTTACAAAGCTTTTGGGAGTGTTACTTCTACTCTGCATATGTGGAGTTTCAGCGCAAGGGCGCCCTCCGGCTTCCAGTGTGAATTAAACAGTCATTACATTAAGTGTGTACTCAGTAATGCTCACAACACCCAATTTGGGGTAAAAATAGGAAAGATAATACTTTTCTCTAAAGAAACCGGATTCCCTAAATTATCGTCATTGATATCGTTATCGCAATAAATATAAGAAATTATGGAGATATATTTTTAAGCCCATATCGCCCATCCCTACTGAAGATTCTCTTTTTTTAAAGGTTACACTTTTCGAGAAACTCAACTATTGCCTTTGCTATTGATTTTGATTCGCCCGCCTTCAGTTCAACCAGCCCAAGATATGTGGACACGTGTTCTTTTTTTAGCACTAAAATACAGAATCACCACACCTAGGTATTTTAAGACACTGACATCAGTCGACTCATCCAAAAGCAGACTGAACTTCTCATCTCCCACATCTAATGTTATCATCTTCCGAAAATATGGAGCCAATACTCCCTTAATCATTTCTGTGCACTTGGTGCGGTGCATGTGGAAGTTTGTTGCTGCCACAGAATCTGAAAAGGCAGCTTTGCAAGCCATACCTAAATGGTCGAATGCTAGCAGTGAACAGTGTTCCGCAAAGGCCATTGCCATAGTAACTTCTGCACTTTAGCAGTTATCCTTTCTTAACCGGTAATGTCGACTGCTTTGCGGGGTTATATGGTTTTGATTTATTTATATGCTTTGCTGTAGTAC
>NW_015506759.1:15373-33065 GCF_001515645.1 Sinocyclocheilus grahami
CGTAAGCCTAAGTAAATCATAGTCCCAGTGCCACCAATGGAGCAACAATCAATTTAGGCTTACAAAGCTTTTGGGAGTGTTACTTCTACTCTGCATATGTGGAGTTTCAGCGCAAGGGCGCCCTCCGGCTTCCAGTGTGAATTAAACAGTCATTACATTAAGTGTGTACTCAGTAATGCTCACAACACCCCATTTGGGGTAAAAATAGGAAAGATAATACTTTTCTCTAAAGAAACCGGATTCCCTAAATTATCGTCATTGATATCGTTATCGCAATAAATATAAGAAATGATCGAGATATATTTTTAAGCCCATATCGCCCATCCCTACTGAAGATTCTCTTTTTTTAAAGGTTACACTTTTCGAGAAACTCAACTATTGCCTTTGCTATTGATTTTGATTCGCCCGCCTTCAGTTCAACCAGCCCAAGATATGTGGACACGTGTTCTTTTTTTAGCACTAAAATACAGAATCACCACACCTAGGTATTTTAAGACACTGACATCAGTCGACTCATCCAAAAGCAGACTGAACTTCTCATCTCCCACATCTAATGTTATCATCTTCCGAAAATATGGAGCCAATACTCCCTTAATCATTTCTGTGCACTTGGTGCGGTGCATGTGGAAGTTTGTTGCTGCCACAGAATCTGAAAAGGCAGCTTTGCAAGCCATACCTAAACGGCCGAATGCTAGCAGTGAACAGTGTTCCGCAAAGGCCATTGCCATAGTAACTTCTGCACTTTAGCAGTTATCCTTTCTTAACCGGTAATGTCGACTGCTTTGCGGGGTTATATGGTTTTGATTTATTTATATGCTTTGCTGTAGTACGATGTTTTTTGATGTTATAAATTTTTGCAAGCATATCTGATTTGCAGCATGCACATTGCACAGTATGCTCGGCAGTCATCCCCAACTACTTGCTTCAGCCACTCTTTAAGTTCAGGTTAAGACTCCCACTCTTTTCTGTATTTCTGGCTGTACAGTTTTGATAGAGACATGTTACTAGTTACGTCTCTTCCAGATCAAAAATTCATTTCAAATTCAGTTTTAACTGTGGTTGTTGTTTTAATTACTTTAAGAAAATTGTGAAATGCATGCTACTGCTGCTGTGCCCATGCAGCCAACCATTTTTGCTGCTGCTGCAGCTTCTGTGCCTGGCTATTTAGACCTTGTGTGGCCCCGCCCCTGCACTCCTTGTCTTTAGTCTTGCAGTTTGTGTTTCTACAGCGATCTTAAGGATTTACGAATGAACAGCTCATCTATTGAGTTAGGTTTGCAGTCACTACTGATCTTTGGATTTGATTTACTTGCTAAAAGTAGCCAAATAAATGTCTAAAATTGCAAAATTTGTGCTTTTTGGAAAAAAAAATGGCTAGGGTGTAAATTTGCTAAATCTAGCAACAAGCTAGCTAAATCTAGTTTGACACTCCTGATTTAGAGGAAAGTGTGCATACTGCTGCATAGGGCGCTATCTAGTGTTAAAAAATAAGACTTCATCTTTGGAAAAGCTCTAATAGAGTGCAGCCAAATGCCTAAACATATACATTTGTAAATCGTTGACACACCACTGACCTTTCATCACTTAACCACTTGTTCTAAACCAGGGTGCCCTGTTCCTGAAGATCCACCTTTCTACAAATTTCAGCTTCAACACACCTGTTTGCATCATTATCAAGTGTTCATGAAGACCCTCAAGAGCTGGTTCAGGTGTGTTTTTTGGTAGTGGATAAATTAACAAAGTATAAATCATTTTAGTTTAAATGTGCTTACATGAATAGCCTTTGTATCTATTGTGTTTGTTTTATTATTATTCTGAGAATAGACATATGATCGTCTTTCCTCACCCGAATTGCTCCACTAAGGCAATTATTATACAGCATTTAATGCGTGTAACATTACTTCGAGTCTGTCAATCAGCATCAGCGCGCCACCCACTGGATAACGCAATGATATCTCTGCCAATATTGTGTCCTCATGTGTTCAGAGATTAGAATATAAAGTTTACTAAAGGTTTTTCATATATTAGTGCTACGACCCAGAATCTGCATCACCTAAATTTACGTTCAGGAGCCGCTACTGCCTTTAAGGCAAACAAATAAAACACATTGTGTGTTCTCTTCTACATTTGAAAACAATTGAAACAGTATGTTTCTTGCCATTATGCTAAATGAGAACTACTGAAAATGTCCGAGGCTGAATCTCTGAGAAATGTCGAACCAACTTTATGCCGGTTTTAGCAAGACGATTTCACAATCCAAGCCCAAAATGTTGAAGATGAGCCATGTAGACAAATAATCTTACTTTAAGGGAACTTGATACAACATTGTGAGCGATGATGGTCGGCACCGGCTTTTTATGAAGAAAACGATCCATTGTCAGGAAAAAAAAAACAGCTGAATGTGGAATCGAGTCTTGAGTCTGTGCGCCAGCGTTTTTTTTTTTTTACAAACTAGTGGACTTTTACAAACTTTACATGAAAATAAAAACTTGTAGTAAACGTCTGGCACGTCCATATCTGTTGATAATCGAACACTTGACAACCAGTGAAATGTATCCAAACTTGCCACTTTGTTTCATAAATGCATGTTTTCACATAAAGCGCCTCTATTGTAATATAACCTCTTGAATTTCCATCTCAAATGGTCTATTAGTACATAGCTGAGATAACTTACAGACAGTTCTATACTGCAGCATGCAAGTGTTATGTTTATCTACTAAGTTACCTCACTGCCTTCATTCATGCGCTAGATGTAAACAACCTCAAAAATTAAACTATTATCATTTGACCACTAGAGGGATTGGTCATATTTCCACGTAAATTGTGCTTGTAATGTGTTATTTGCTTAGGCAAAACAAAGTTATATTGCACGATATTATAGGCCTACGGTAATTAAAAAGTAAATATTTGAAAATATGTACTTTACCAGTAAGAAAATTATGTATTGATAAACCACAAAGCGTTTTACCATAGTAACCATAGTTTCACCCAAATGTTACTTTAAATAGTTATTGTTTTTTAATATAGGATCTTAAAAGAGACATTTTTCCTTTGTAAAGCAGTGGTTGATACCAGTTTTACTGTAGTAACAATCTATATAATGTGTGTGTATATATTTATTCATTTATTAACAGCATCACACACAGTCTGCCCTTATGACTGACTGATAGCATAATGCATATACATACCCTGTTGAAACCCCCCCCCCCAGCATATGCTGGTTAGGTATGTTTTGAAGCTGGGATGCTGGTTTGAGCTGGTCCTTTGCTGGTTTATGCTGGTCGTGTGCTGGTCTTAAGCTGGTCGGACCAGTTTAGGACCAGCACATGACCAGCTTAAACCAGCAAAGGACCAGCTTAAACCAGCTCAAACCAGCATCCCAGCTTCAAAACATACCTAACCAGCATATGCTGGTTTAGCATATTATACTACTACTATTTACCTATTCAATATTAGCGTCGCCAACCAATATATTTTAGAAATATTAAGAAAATATTAAAATATATTTTAAGATTAGAAAATTAGTTCACATTGCTGAAGATCGAGTCAAACAGCTAGAAAACATTTAGTAGCTAATGGTAATATTTAGAATCTTAAAACGTTAAAGGTGAATGTTTTATGAAGTAGAGATTTGAAATCCCATAATGTACAGAGTCTGAATACAAATTCAATCCTTTCATGACAAACTCACACATTCCAGTCACTATGAGAGAATCAGACCTGCTTTTATTGGCATTTATCACACAAACATATAAAAATCATTTAATTTAATATAATTGTTATTCAAAATGAAATATCAAAATAAAACCAGCTTTAAACATACAGACCTTGACCAGCATAAATTCAACAAAGATTACTATATGAAAGCAAAGGCATACCCTGAGATGGAGACTTTCCCTTATTTCTAAGACACCACACAACAACATAAGATTTGACAGTGACTGATGAAATGAGCAACAAATGAACGGAGCAAATATAAAACGTAATATGAAAGAGATACACAGAAGTCACACAGACAGGTTTCTATTATGAATCTTTAGATCATGATGTCCAAAGAAGCCTAAAATGTTAAAGGTCAAGCTTTTAAATCATTCAGCAAAAGATTCAGTTATTTCAGATAATAAACTCAGAAAACATTATATTTATAGATATATATTTTATATATTATATAGATATATTTTAGATATAACACAAAACGACTAGGATTGCATTACATTTTCAGTTATGTTTCTAGCACCATGTTCTATTTAATACTACATATAAATGTGTGTGGAAATTGTACAGAACAGTAATACTCTCTTGTCAGACAAACTAATAAAACCATGCATAAGTGCTTGAATATTGATCACTATGGACATCAAAACAACATTATTTTAATCAATGAAATTACTCCTTTTGAAAAGGTCATAGTACAAAAAAAAAAACTTTCATCCTTCAAAAGCTGGTTGAGGCTTGGTGCATATTTTTAGCTGGATTTAATTTCCACCTTCAGTGGAATTGGACGGACATCTGATCACCGCACGCAAAAAAATGCAAAACGTCGCTCTCATATTACAGAGCCATTAACTGAAACACAAAAACAAGAGAAACAAGAGGAACATATCAGATACGATCAGGAACTCTAAGTAAAAGGTCTTCTTGAGATGTCGAAATTCTCAGTCTGAAAAATTGTCCAAAACTAACATTAAATAAGACGATTTGGATGACAAGACTGGTATCACTTCTCCCAAAAGTCTGCATTTGAGGACGTTCTTAGAGGGTTTATTTTAAATGGCCAAACTGACAATCTGAGCACCAGTTTGGACAGTAGTGTCACAAACCCCCAAAATCAAGAGTCAGCAAAAACACAATTTTATTATGTTGCACATAATGGTGCAAACAGCATCTTACCCGATACTGGATTTCCCCTAATGGCAGTGAGCCCAATTAAACACATATGCAAAATGTTTTGATGATGAAAACACATTTTTTCATCTTCAAAGTCTCTGTTACATAGTAAATCGCAAATGCTCCGCTTATTATATCAGCTGTTTGTAATACTTGCCATTTTGCGTTTGACGACGACGAATCACAAGAACAGCTCCGATCACGACCAACAGCAAAACAGCAACAACAATTCCGACCATAACATATCGAGACCAATTCTGTGCTGTAATGAGAAAAAGATTAACCAGTTATCAATTTTATCAGCATTTCTGAGTGGCGTTTGCACATTTCTATTTTGTTTGTCAGTTTTAAAATACACCAATATTAAGTTCACTCAGTTGTTCTCACAGCACTGGCTATTATTAGCCTACATTAAAACTCTTCAAATACTCACAACAGACAGAAATAAAGAATCTCTTGAATATTGTGCGTCGGTTGCCGGTGATATCCAGGTGATAAAGTCCAGTGTGTTTAGTTCTGATGTGCCTGATGGTCAGAGATCCGGTCTTACTGTCCAGCTCCAGTGTGCCGCTGTATCTCCCATCAGCTCCATCCAATGTAGTGAAGACCTTTGTCCCTCTATCGATTTTTGCTATGACAGAGTCTCCATGCTCAGACCTCCATACGATCACGTCATCTGTGTGTATTTCAGGAACACCAGATTCTAGCGTGACAGAAGTTCCCTCCATCACAGACAGCCTGTTCTCTCCATCTGTCTCAACATTAAAACACAGGAGAACTTTCACAGACAGCAATTAAGCAATTGCAATTAATACATTCCCCAGGAATCGAATCCTAAGCAGACACTACTCGACACCGCAACACATGAAAAAAGGATTTGCAATCTTCTTAATTTTAAAGGGATAGTTCACCCAAAAATGAAAAATCTGTCTTTAATTACTCACCTTCATGTCATTCCAAACCTGCAAGACCTTCGTTCATCTTCGGAACACAAATACATATATTTTTTATGAAATCCGAGAGCTTTCTGACCCTACATAGACAGCAACGCAACTGACACGTTCAAGGCCCAGAAAGGTAGTAAGGACATCGTTAAAATATTCCTTGTGTAAAATAGTCGTTGTGATACTGCAGCGAAGACGGACATGGAAAAGATGAAATTGTTGAATAAAGTCGTTATTTTTGTTTTCTTTGCACACAAAAAAAAGTATTCTCGTAGCTTCGTAAAATTACAGTTGAACCACTGATGTCAAATGGACTATTTTAACAATGTCCTCACCACCTTTCTGGGTCTTCAACGTGACAGTTGCATTGCTGTCTATGCAGGGTCAGAAAGCTCTCAGATTTCATAAAAAAATATCCTAATTTGTGTTCCGAAGATGAACGCAGGTCTTATGCGTTTGGAACAACATGAGGGTGAGTAATTAATGACAGAATTTTCATTTTTGGGTGAGCTATCGACATTTCCGTGAAATTTCATATGCAAAAAAAATCCACTGTCTATTAGCCTATCGTCAATCGTAGGCTATACAAACGCATGAAGCACATTTCACACAGAAGTCACTTTTGAGCCAAGAGGCTTTCTTGAACATGAACTTAAACCTGAGTCAAATTTGTTTTATGAACATTTACCCTGACGCGAAACTCCCTATTGCGTGGATTCCATATTGGAAAGAAGTGATTTCGCCATCAAAATTTCACAGAGCAACGGTAAATGTGACTGTACATGGAATGTGTTTTTTTTGCGGAGCCCCTAATGGGACATATCTTTTAGTGCTTTTGGGAAAGAATGCAAATGTTATGCGAGAGAATGAAAATAGATTTTTTTTTTGTCATCGTGTCTCCTTACAGCAGTGATGGCGACACGCTACAAGCTAAGTAGTACTACGAAGCCGCCAAATTAGATTTAATTAAACATCATATATAATTTCCTGATGGTTCAGCTATCCTGAGATAACAATGATGAAAAGCCACATTACAAAAAAGTCCTTCTCCCAAGGCATTATCTTCTAAATACAATGACCAACATTTTAAACCAATGACAACACAAACATAAGATTTCTGAGAACATGTGATTAAAACGACATTTTAACCGATTTTGATACTGATCCAAAGATCCTTAATGAATTTCACTATTGCAGCGACTCACCAATAGATGTCACATTGAATGTCTTGTGCGTGGTGTATCTGCTGCTGCTCTTGCTGATGTTGATTTCATAAAGTCCAGAGATTTTGGGTTTGACGTTAGTAATGATGAGCGATCCAGTCTGATTGTTCAGATGCAGTCTGTATCTGAATCTCCCATCAAGAACATCATATGTAGAGAAGATTCCGGCGGTCTGATTTATTTCAGCTATGAGCGTGCCTTTAAACTTCCAGGTTATCTGATCTTCTCTCCGTATTTTAGATAGACCTGAGGGTAGAACGACAGAGTCTCTCTCCATCACCGACACGACCTTCACGCCATCCGACGCCAAATCAAGCACACCTAATGAACAGAAATGTTTCTGAGAGTCAGCAAACACGTTCACCTTGAGTCTGAAACTGCACCTAAATATCTGACGCGCTCACCACTGATATTGAAGGACTTTTTTGATGACCCTCTGGCACTGTTGATATCAAGTTCGTAAAGTCCGGAGTCTGCAGTTCTGATGTTTCTGATCTTGAGATCTCCAGTCTGATTGTCCAGCTGCAGCTTGTCTCTGAATTCCTCAGTAACATTAGCCTGTACTCTCTTATTGGAGTCACTGTTGACTCTAGCAATGAGATATCCTTCAAACCTCCACTCAATCAAACCCCGGCTCTGTATTTGAGTAACTTCCGTCTGTAGAGTGACAGAATCTCCCACAATCACAGACACTGACTCCACAATATCGGTCTCAACGCCAGACACCACTGCAAAACACAGAAGCAGTCATTTACAATAAAATCCACATGCAATATTAAAGCAGAAATGAACACTACCCATAAACTAAACCACAGGTGTCAAACTCAGTTCTCGGAGGGCCACAGCCCTGTAAAGTTTAGTTCCAACACACATACCATGTAGATTTCAAATAAGCTTAAATGACTTGATTAGCCAGATCAGACGTGTTTAATTAATGTTGAATCTGTGCAGGGCTGAGTTTGACACCCCTGACTTAAACCATAGGCATAGACCACATATTTACTCCAAATAAAGTCTAGATAAATCTCAAAGATGTTGGAAATGACATGTACCTCAATTTCAAGTGTCATAGCATAGGGTCTGAATACTTGTGACATTTCATGTTCTTTTTAAGAAATTGGCAAAGTTATTATCACATAGGTTTATGGAATGTAGATTCATGTGGGGGAAAGCAATTTAATAATATTCAACATAACAAAAGGTGTTGGAACATTTAAGATTTTGTCAGATATACAGACATTTAAAAAAAAAATAATAATAACAATAATAGGCTAAAATTAGGGGCTTAAAGACCCGGAAGCCACCAAACTTCCTAAAAACACGTAAATCGAACCGAACCGAAAGCTTTGAATCGTTTCAAATAATATAAGAACAATTAAATAAATACTACAACTTACCGTTTACCAATAATAGGAACATACCAATTAAACCAAGGTTCTTCATGCTGAGTTTAGCGATGACACCGAGGATCCAGCGAGTAATGAGCAACTTTAATGAACAGTCGCGTAGAGGCTTGAGTTATTAGGAACCACGTGATAGAGGCAATATTTGATATGATTGATTGTTGTTGGTGTTTAGTGAGGGGGCGAACACGCTTGAGGGGGTGATACAGCAAAAGTGTATATACAGTACATGAGATCTAAGTGAAGAAGTTTCCTTCGTTTAGAAATGTTTTCTCTTTTGATACTGTATGCATATTGTTCAGTTTACTGCTGTTGTAAATGTTAACAGCTTGCAGGAGGCGCTGTTGTCGCATCCACAACTTGGATATAATCAAACTAGTCGTTTTTTTAATTTTTATTATGCAATAGAAGAACAACAAAGACAAGTAAGAGCAAAAGACAATAAGGGTTACAAACAATACTCCAAAGCATACTATGTTAGCTTATAAGACTTACACCATGAAAGAGTCTTACATGCAATAGAATTATTAGAGTTTCTTAAAGAGTTTACATGCACCAAAATCTTTCCTGAAAATAAAAAAGTAGGGAGTTTTCTTTGAAACTTTACACTTATGCATGTAAAATTTAGCAAGATATAGCAATAGATTAATAATAAATGTACAGTGAGAAGGGTCTAAATTCAAAGAGTAACCAATTTTGGGGGTTATACAAAAGTTTGGATATAAATATTTGTTAACAAAATTGGAAAAGTCAACCCAGAACACTTTAGAATAAGCACAGTCCCAAAACAAATGATCGATTGTTTCTTCAGACTGAAGGCAAAAGGAGCAACTGGGGGAAATACTATTGTTAAATTTAGCAAGTTTGTAATTTACCGGATAACAATTATAGATAATTTTGATAGAGACTTCAACAACTTTATTAGATAAGAAGAATTTTTGTCGAAGAAGCCAAAACTCTTCCCAATCTATATCACTAAATATGTTATTCCAAAAACTCACACAAGCAGGTAAAGAAATCTGAGATCTATTAATAATTGAGCGAATGTCTTTGTTTGACATGGTATTGAGAATACTTTGGTCAACGTTTTCTTTTTTTTTTTTAAATAATGTTCAGTACACTTCATGTGGCGTAATGTAGCATTTTCTCAAAAAAAAAAAAAAAAAAAAATTTAATTGTATATATATATATATATATATATATATATCATACCTAAAACGCTAAACTATAAATAAAACATTTCAAAGCGATATTCATCTGTCATTACAGTTACATTTTAGTCCAACTTAGTGCTGAACAGGTCTGAAGTCACTGATTATATGGAAAATATACAAATATTTGTATTCCGAATGCAGTTTCAGCAATTTAGTTGGTAAAGACGCTTGTTAATTCAGCCTAACATAAGTTAATACAAGTTGACTCCTGGAATTTGATGTTTGATGTCAACTCAAAACAACACTTTGATGCTAATAAATGTCTAAAATGCTTATGCTTATAGCTGTTAAGATTGTTATTGCACATTTTAAGCCACATATAGCCTCTTTGTGTCTTTAAAATAATTTGCCATTCAATAAAAAAAAAAAAAACATGAAAATATATGAATATTAAGTAATTTCTCCTGTTGTTTTTAAATGCCAAGTTTTTATTAAATGCCACACATATAAACACAAATTGCAATGAATAAATAAAAAACACAGTTTTACGCAAATTTTGAACATTCCATATATAGCACATTTCAAAATGAATATTAAATACACCCTAGCCAAAGGAATATATATAAAAACAAGAACAAAAAAGCGAATTATATGGATTTACAATTTGAATTATCACGAACGGTCATCTTATATTGTATTAGCAAGTCACGGCGTCTCTCATTTACACCTTTCCTGGATGTGATGATGTCATAAACTACAATAGCAACAGTAGCCACGCCCACCACAACAGAGACAGCCAATCGGGCGAGAGCTTCAGAAGCATGACAGCAGAAGGCACAATCTGAGAAAACAAAAGAACAACATTTTACATTTGTGAAAGATGAACAGCAAATCATGCACTAAACTGTTGGCATGCATAGCCTTTTTCCACAAGATGCTAACATACCTGAACATGGCCGACAGAGATCAGTGATGTTGACATATCTAGTCCAGTTGCTGATGGGATTGCTCACCACACAGCTGTAGGAATCATCCAGACACTCCAGACGTAAAGACAGACTGTTGTTGAGATCAGACGCACTGATGCTGGACAATAAACTGTTTCCTTTGTACCAGGAGAGAGTCACATGACCCACATTCACCACTGAACACACCAATAAACAATATGATGAAGAATTTTGTGGGGAGTCACCTATAATGACAGGAACGGGCAGACGAGCTGAAAACATGAGAGAATAAACAGCAAGTGTCAATTATATATGAAAAATGGTATTATATAAACAAAGCAAACTGCAAACCTCTACTCACCATAGACAGTAACATTAAATCTATATATAATCTTTATCTTGCTGCTGATGGTTACTTGATAGACTCCAGCATGTTGAGTTGTGATGTTTGTGATGGTCAGAGATCCAGTTTGATGATCCACCTTCAGTCTGTCTCTGAATCTCTTATCTGGACCATCATCTATTATCGAGATATCGTTGGCCGCTTGATCGATTTTCGCAATAAGAGGCCCATTAGTTTTAAAGTTCCACGTGATCAGATTGTCAGATTGTTTATCGGTAACACCAGAGTCTAGAGTGACTGAATCTCCCTCTGTCACTGACACTGACTTCACTGCATCTGAATCACCAAACACACCTGGAGAGCAAGTTTTGGTTAAATATTAATTTATGTATAAGCAGAAAAGAGTTCCACACAAATATCATTTTATAGCTCTTTTATAAAGTCTTACTCGTTAGACATCAGACTTGAATCTATCACAAGGATGAATTAAATTAATTTATAATGTTTTACTTTCTATTCATCAAACAATCCTGAAAAAAGTATCACGGTTTTCACAAAAAAATAACTGTTTTTAACATTGATAATAATCAGAAATGTATCTTGAGCGGTAAATCAGCATATTAAATGATTTCTGAAGGATCATGTGGCACTGAAGACTGGAGTAATGATGCTGAAAATTCAGCTGCGCATCACAGGAATAACTTACGTTTTACAATATATTTAAATATATATAAAAAAACAGTTAAGAAACTATATATAAGAAAACATCACAATAACATTCACATCATTACTGTTTTTACTGTATTTTTGCAACAAATGCCTTAGTGAGTAGAGACTTCTTTCAAAAACAAAAATTACAAAAATCGTACAAATCCTACATCTCAAACTAGCTCTTCAATTGGATTTAAAGCACTTTTCATCTAACAATATAAGCCAGAGCACATCTGTCTGATTTCTAAATAATTCATCCGCTACCATAAAGCATAACATGTTTAACTTACCGACCAGACAGCAACAGCACAAACAGAACAAAACTAATCTGTCGAACATTTTCCTCAACAGTTCAGCGCTCGGAAATAATACCACTCAAGGTGCTCGAGGTTAAAACACTGAAAGCCTGTGGTTTGCAGACAATAGAAACAAGTTCTAATCCGCTGCATCGTTTCTCTCCTCCCTCCACAGATACGACAGCTAACCTGAGCATGCAAAATCACTGACATGAGAGGTTTCTTATTGATGAAAACAGTCATTTACAAGTCATGGAGAATTCAAAGAAGCTACTTTTACTGGTCAAAGCACAGACACCACAAATGAATACATTTACGGTTCGCCAGACTGTTTAATGTGGCTCGCAGGTGGCTTAAGTGCATTTACACCAACCTCAATCCAGCTAAACAATGTGCCTTGTGCTCAGACATTGTTGATGCTTATGAGCCTATAAAGTGCTGACTTGCATGATAACAATGAGATTTCTCTTACACTCATCCACGTTCATTCAGTTTATTTTATTTTACAATAAAATCTTTGGTTTAACTCATCTTAATGTGATTATGAAGCTCATGTGAAGAACAAGTGGGAAACTCCAAAAGGGAAGTGCAAATGTGCTTTTGCTGCGACTGTGATTGAACGCAAGCAATGCTTGAACTCAGTCGGGTGTCAAAATGAAACCTGTTATTTGACGTCCGATCTGGAAAACAATGTGGTTTGATGTCGAAACGGTAGATTCTGCTGGACAAGCAGCATGTGCATGTGATGACTGTAGGTGTGAAGATTGCATCTGGGCTTTTTGTTTTCTTCTTGGTTCCTGCTGATATGACGCTCACAAAAAATGAACTATCAAAGCAAAATGTTGACATTCGAAAGCATATTCCTTTGTGAAACATTCAAATGCCGTATATTCTTTGGATTAAGATTAATCTTGTTGTCCATGACTTTCACATTATGTAACAGTGTGATATTTCAGTAGAACTTAGCAAAGGTCATTTCTAAGAACCTTGTTATCACACCTAGATCCCACATCCTGAAGAAGACTTTCTTATTGAAGACATAAAGCACATGTTGTTGGTGAGTATGTGTGTCAATGCTTGTGAATGTTTAAAATAAGTAAATTGAAGGAAAACATCTAATGACTTGAACTTGCACTATCTATGATATGACGCAGCTGTTCACTGGTTGTTAACAGATGTTCTCTGGTTGTTAAGGTTGTCTTTAGTTCTCATCTGTTTTGGAGAAGTAAGTGGAGAAACATTTATGGAGAGAGATATTTTTGCCTACAGATTGGTGTAATCAAGACATTGAATAGCAAGGACTAATGAGGCTATGCTAACCACCTAAATCCTTATTCTTATTTCGTGTGTAAAATCAGAATTCACTTCTCATAGGCTATAACCATACTTTTGATCAATTGGGTGTGCTACGCTCTCAGAAAAAAGTACATATGCAAAAACTGTACACTGTAAAAAATGATTGTGATTTTAACAGTAAAAGACTGTAAAAATGCTACAGTAAAAACCGTAAGTAAGTTTCCATATATACGGTGAATAAATGTAATTACATTTAATGTAATTTTACAGTAAAATACTGTTAAAAATACAGTTTTTGGAAGTGAAAAAGAAAAAGCCATTGTATAATTTACAGTGAAAAAACTTAAATTGACACTCCCAGAATTCCCTGCATGACTCTTCATATTTGATGTTTTTTTGTTGAAATAACTATGTTTCTTCTTAGTTTTTTTCTTATTAGTTGTGTACATTAGGGTGTACATCTTACATCTAATGTTGTTAAATTAATGTGTATTGCATTATTTCAGTATCATGTGTGTCACCATGATGGGGTTTAGTGTTTGTGTGAATGACACTGTGCACCTTCTATATATAAGTATTGCCCTCCTCAGCTCGTAGAAAAGCTGTTTGTGAAGAGCTTTGTTTCATCATGTGACTTTCTCATCACCACCTGTTTTTGGTGGTTATCAGTGCATTGCAATGGTTCAAAACAGATATTAACACTTCAGTATGTTGGTTTATTAACATTACATCAGTTAATCAAATACGGTATTTTATTGTGAATTTAAGTTAAGTCTGTAAAACCTAAAATGTTGCTACCATATTTTTTATGGTGAAGTTCTGGCAACCACAGCTGCCGGTATTTTACCGTAAATGTCACAGATTTTTTTACAGTGTACCTTTAAGGGCTTGTCAGGGGGTAGTACTTTATTTACCCCTAAAAGTTTCATATAGTACTTTTTAGGGGTAGACAAGGTACAAAGATGTCCTGTAATAGTATAGCCCCATTGCTGTTGTACCCCTAAACGTATCTTTTTTTTTGCACATTTTGTCTCTATAAACAGATCTCACAGCAGAGCAGCGAATAAGCCAATTATAGACACTGGTAAACCAATAAACACTGCTGATGTCATTTAGAAAATTACATTTAAAGCTTTCGAAATAGCAGCTAAATAAATATTCTTTCATCTTTGGCACAGACTTTTCGTATTGGTCGTGAAGCATCACCATTAGGCCTACCTCATCACGGCACCCCAGTACCAGAGCTAGTCGGAACTCATTTGTTCTATAATCTGAGATAGAGAGAAAATTTTTTTTCAAAGTACAAGAAATGCAGTCATTAAACAAAATAGCCACATTAATATATTTTCACAAAAAAAAAACATGTTTGCGGTGCTTAATGTGCAAGACGCTCGAAGTAGCCTACTAAACTAACCTAATAAAGTTTATACATAAACAAATACATACATTTATTCATCCACTCTATGCGGGAGAGCCACACAGATACGTGAACACTGAATTCCATTCACTTCTGCATCTATTTGTGCCTGAAATGACACATACGTGCAAAATTATGCCAAAATGCATGTCTCTGCAAGTATCCTTGTAAACACAGTTATGCTTATGGTTTAGGTGAAGGTAAACAATTGAGAAAGAAAATGGATGTGTAACAGTAGCTATATTGGTTCACCGCAGTTTAATGTTCCTGCTGCTTTCTGTGCGATGAATGTTAATCAAACAACAACACACATAGAGAAAAATCACGTTTGTACCGTTGTGCTCAAAATTATTTGGTAAATATGATCAAAGAAGGCTGTGAAAATAAATCTGTATCATTAATCCTCTTGATCTTTTATTTAAAAAAATTTACAAAAACCTAACCTTTCATAGGAGAATAAGAATTTAAAATGGAGGGAAAATCTCATTATGAAATAAATATATTTTTTCTCTCTAATACACATAATCATACCCTTTATTCAATACTTTTCCCAAGATAACAGCTCTGAGTTTTCTCCTGTAATGCCTGAAGAGCTTGGAGAACACCTGATAAGAGATCAGAGACCATTCCTTCATCCAGAATCTCTCCAGACCCTTCAGATTTCCAGCTGCATGCTGATGCTTCTCCTCTTCAGTTCACCACACTTATTTTCTATAAGGTGCAGCTCAGGGGACTGGGATGGCAATAGCAGAAGCTTGGTTTTGTTCTCAGTGACCCATTTTTGGTTTGATTTTGATGTTTGTTTGTGGATCATTGTCCTGTTGGAAGATCCAACCATGGTCCATTTTAAGATTTCTAGCATGGACTGTCAGTTTTAAATTTTTTATCTGTTGGTATTTGACAGAATCCACGATGCTGTCAGTCTGAACAAAATATCCAGGATCTCTTTGACAGAAAAATAGGCCCACAACATTAAAGATACAGCAGTATATTTCATTGTACACATGGGGTACTTTTTTACTCATGTGTGCACCAAACCCATCTTGAGTGTTTGCTGTTAAAAAGCTCATTTTTAGTTTCATCTGACCAAAGAAGCCGGTGCCATTTGAAGTTCCAGTCAAGTCTAGCATATGAATATGCTGGAGTTTGTTTTTGGATGAGAGCGTGTTTTTTCTCTAGATTTTTCTTGAAACCCTCCCCAGCAACATTTGGTGATGTTGGGGCTGTTTGATTTTTTTTTTAGGCTTTCTGACCCGAGACTCAACTATTTTCTCCAGTTCTCCAGCTGTGATCTTGCTCAGAGTCTTTGGCCACTCAGACTCTCCTCCTCGCCACACTTTAAGAAAAAATAGACACATCCTTTTCCAGACAGATTTGTAACACCTTTAGCTGATTGGAACCTCTTAATTATTGCCCTGATGCTGGAAATGGGAATTTTCAATGCTTTAGCTATTTTCTTACAGCCACTTTCCATTTTGTGAAGTTCAACAATCTTTTTGCTGCACATCAGAAATATATTCTTTGATTTTACTCATTGTGATGGATGATTAAGGGAATTTGGCCTTTGTGTTCCTCATATTTATATTCCTTTGAAACAGGAATATAAATATGCTGGATAATTTCATGTTCCTAGTCACCCTGGTGTGATACAAAATGCAAATATGAATGGAAATATACTCCAGAGATATTTTAATCATAAGAATTTCTAGAGGTACTAATAATCGTGGCCGTTGTGTATAAGAGAAAAATATTTATTTCCTAATGTGATTTCCCCCCACTTTCAAAAATATGAGCGACAGGGACTATGCCGAATTGGTTAAGGAGGAGAGTTTTATTATTATTTTTTTATTTTTATAAAGCTTTTGATTCTCTTGAGCACAAATTTATTTTACATTCTCTGCACAAGTTTGGCTTTAGTGACGTCCTTTGCAAAACTATCCGCACGTTATATAAAAATGGTACCTGCTCAATTAATCTTAAATCTGGTACCTCTCCTAGATTCGAAGTGTTCAGAGGAGTTCGCCGGGGTTGCCCGGTCTCACCATACCTGTTTCTAATAGCATCCCAGCTCCTCACCTCTTATTTGTTGAATAGTAGTTTACAAGGTATCAATATAGCTGATAATCATATTCTCATGAGCCAGTTAGCAGACGACACCACTCGCTTTCTAAAAGATGATTCACAGATCCCTGTTGCTATTGATTATATTAAAGTGTTTTATAAAGCCTCTGGCTTAACTTTAAATCTAGATAAATGTGAGCTGCTTTGCCATAAAGTTCTGCTCTGCCTCTTCCCTTTATAATATCCCTGTTAAATCTCATGTATGTTACTTGGGTATAACTATTTACAAAGATGACAATATTAGAAGTAGATTAAACTTTGATACAGTAGTTGCTAAAGCTAAGAAAAAATTAAATTCCTGGCTCCAAAGGGACTTATCTTTTAGAGGAAGGGCACTCCTTGCCAAAGCTGAGGGTATTTCAAGAGTAACCTATCACGGTCTCTCTTTGTATGTGGGTAAGTCTATCTGTGCTGAGGTCGATAGAATGCTTTTTGATTTCCTTTAGAAACACAGAAGACACTATATCAAACGGCAGCTGTGGTTTTATCATGTTGATAGCAACGTTTTAGGTTTTAACTTAAATTTACAGTTAAATACCGTAATTTCATAACTGATATAATGTTAATATACCAAACTATTGAAGTACTGAAATCTGTTTTGTACCTTTGTAATACACTGATAACCACCAAATGCAGGTGGTGGTGAGAAAGTCACATGATGAACCAAAGCCCATCACAAGCAGCTTTTAAATAATATCATATATAGAAGGTGCACAGTGTCATTCACACAAACACTAAACACCATCATGGTAACACACATGAAACTGAAATAATGCAATAAACATTAATTTAACAACATTAGGTGTAACACACAACCCTAATATACAAAACTGATAAGAAAAAACTAAGAAGAAACATAGTTATTTCAACAAAAAAACCCATCAAATTTGAAATGTAACGCAGGGAATTCTGGGAATGTCAATTTACGGTTATTCACTGTAAATTATACG
>NW_015506759.1:33300-40463 GCF_001515645.1 Sinocyclocheilus grahami
AACATACACATAAACACTTAAACTGGTCTAACATACACATACACACACACACAGTTTAGGAAAAAAATAGGAAAGGGTTAAAGCTTAACGCAGTAAGCTTTAATCGCAGAATGAAACGCAGTAATCATGGCTGCTGTGTGGTTTGAGTTTGAGCTCCGTCAAGTTAATTCTTTGTCGTCTAATTTTTTATCTTAAAATCAATTTTATACACCATCCTTTTTCAGTTCTATAACGTGTGAATATATCCCCTATCGTATTCTACAACAAAAACAATCAGAGCGCCTTGTTATCACTAGTTCTATTTTTGACTTTCCGAGTCTGCTATTAGCATATAGCCCGCTAGCATCGCCAGCGTGGTAGCAGCTAATCTCGCTTACACTAATACTCTATTCACACACATTACCATTGTTTTACTCACTGTTACTTGCTTTAATGGCGGATGTTTGTCTACCTTTGAGTGCAGGTGAGGACACGTTCGAGCTGCATTCGGTGCAGGTCGAGCTGGAGGCCGTGGAGAAGCAGATCCGGGACCTGGTGGCAAAGCAGACCCAGCTGAGAGCGCGGAGAGCCGCGCTGGAAACATCCCAGGCTGACACTCACAAGTCCGAGGTAAGTATACAGCGCGCTGCTAACTCTCCCACCACCTCTACTCCGTGTATTTCTCTGCACAGGCCCGGTGCACCCAGGACGCGATTTTCCCAGATGTCCTTCACTCCGCCGCCGGGACACCACGGACCCTGTGTGCACTCCCCACGGAAGACGCGAGCCAGGCCCCGGGTGACGACCTCTCCCCCTCCGCCGCCTCCGGTCTTCGAGATCTCCACCCGGAACCGCTTCGCTCCCCTCCGCGAGACGGAACGCGACGCTGTGATCATCGGAGACTCCATCGTCCGGCACGTCCATGCTACGTTAGCTGAAGGTAAAGTGCACACACACACTGTTTCCCTGTTGCTCGTGTTCTCGATGTTTCTGCGCAGATACCCGAGATCCTGAAGGGCGACGAGAGCACCGGAGCGGTCGTGCTTCACGCGGTGATTTACTGTTTATTTACTGTGATGATTTGTTAATCTAATGAATAACTGATTTGTTCAATCAAATGAAAAATCGTGTGTTTGATCGGTCCAAACGCTACAATAATATCTCTAAACTACCTATTAAATTATCAAACTTCCACAAGCAGATACTATTGGCCTGGCACTTAATATATAAACACAACTTCAGCCCATGCAAATAACCATGATATTTGTTATAAAAATAAATCTATATTTTTTTCCTGATTGGTTTAAAAATAATATTTTTTTTGGTTTCTCAGCTTTTAAATAGTAATGGTTATTTACTTTCTTATTCTGAGTTCTTAAGAAAATATTGTATTCCTGTCACCCCACGTGATTTTGCCATAGTTATGGACGCCATTCCCAGAGGAGCTATTGCATTTGTAAAAAACTCTGTTGATTCTGTACCCTCCATTATTTCCATGACTAATCCCTGTGAAACAGTGATAGGGAAAATTTGCTTTGCGCTCAGCCCTTCTTTCGGGAATAGAAAGATTCAACATCTTTTTCAGAATGATATAACTACTGTTCCTTCTGTTGTATTTCACTGGAGTAATTATCTTCATGATATTCCTTGGAAGAGCGTGTGGTCCTTACCCAATAAATATTTAATTACGAACAAGTTTAAAGAGGTATCCTTTAAATTGCTTCATCGAGTTTACCCTGTGAATGTTTATATTTAAAAAAATGCTTCCGGAGAAGGATCCTCTTTGTTCCTTTTGTGGAATGGTGGATGAGTCTGTCTCTCATCTTTTTTGGGAATGTACCCATGTAACAATTTTTTGGAAAAAATTCTGTTTATTTATACGTTCTTCTCTCTTAGGCAATTTTCCTTTGTTGTACAAGGATGTTTTATTTGGTTTTTATCATGTTGATAAGAATCTAAAGGACACATATTTTCTAATAAATCTATTTATTTTGCTAGCTAAATTTTTTATACATAAGTGCACATTTTTGTCTGTAAAGCCCCTATTTCTTATATTTTTGTAAAGATCTGAAGTATTACTTGGGTACAATATCTACCTCCAGCAATGTTAAAGCCTTAACATTGATAATATTGTGTGCATCTTATAATATTGGTTCTTTCCTATCATGTACAGTTGACTGAATGCTCTGTGCCTGGTTGTTAAAAAGTGCCTTTTGAGGCACCTTTACTTTATATAATGTAATTTATATTACCCCTGGCCCTGTATGTTTTTTTTTTTGTTCTTTATTTCTTTTTGTTTTGTGATTTTGTTGTTACTATGGTTGTATATTTTTGTATACTTGTTGATAATAAAAAAAATAAAAAAAGATATGAGCGACATGTTTAATTCATCTATCTGTAAATATTTTCATGTTGATGAAATTTCCTCATTTTGTGGTCTTGTTGAAGTAACAGCTGCCCTTTTGTTGTGATTGTAGTATAACCAATACATTTTGTGTTGATTTAAGTTTTTATATTTTTAACTCTATTAAATGACCCACAGTTTAATCCTTAAAGATATTATTTTTTATTACGAAAACCCAAAATCGTTATCTCGTAAATATGTTATTAATTTCTTTATTTTATGTGTAAAACTGTTCATCTACACACAAAACTGGCTTAAATCTCCTTTGTTTTCCTCTTTTTATTTTTGAATTTAACTCTCGTTTCATCCCTCCGGCTTATAAACAACAACAACAAATTCAATATTTTGATGCATTGATTATATGAATATTATGATTATTCAAAGATATTTAACCTAGTCATTGTTCCATTTTTTCTGTGTATATAATCTCATACTTCGACGTACGCAAACCCATTATATTTATGTTTTCTGTTTCTTGTCATTATGATTGTTCATTGTTAAAGATACAACCATCTTTCCCTGAGCTTGTATGTAATTATAAGTTCTGCAGTAATAATAATAAAAAGAAGATAAGAGGGACAGATGCACTAACACGTCATACCATCAGTAACTCCACAAACATACCTAGTGCGGTTTTCCTCAGCGTTTGCAATATTTGTAATAAATGAAAAATAATAATGATAAATGCTGACCAATAATTCATTATATTTTTCATTAAAACAAACAAAATGTAATTTGTTTTGTCATATGCCATAGCTATGCATGACTATACACTAGACAAACGCAGCCAAGGTGAATGCATCTCATTTTTCAGTCCCAGTAAACAAAACAGAAAAAAAAAGTTCCTAAGCAAAGCAGCAGCAGCGTCACACATATTGTCTTTGGCTAGGGATAGTGTGTGTATGCATGCACATGTATATATAAAAAAGCACAGTTTGTGTGTGTGTGAAAGACTTTTCTTAAGTTGAAGCGCCAACCAGTATCTTTCATTTTTACTGAGCTTACTTATATTGTCCCTTTCGTTTGTAACATATGCTATACAACACAGAAGCACACATCATGAACACGATGAGACAAAGTGACAATTGTTGAGCACACAGCTGTAGGTAGGTCTCCAGAGGTAGAGAGAGACTGATGCTGAGATCAGACACACTGATGCTGGACAATAAACTGTTTCCTTTGTACCAGGAGAGAGTCACATGACCCACATTCACCACTGAACACACCAATGAACAATTCTGCTGTGAGGATGATGATGAAGAACAGTGAAGAGTTACTGCTGATGACAGGAACAAGCAGACGAGCTGATAAAATAAAAAATAAACAGTAATAAGAAAATAATGCAGCTTGACAGCAACTGCCTCAGATCAGAGGGCCCAATATATTACTGATGGGCCATGATATGCTTTATTATATGAAACTGTTACAAACCCCTTTAAGTCTAGGGGAAGTAAGGGGTGCAACATCAAAACATGGGACGTGTACTGGAAAACGATCACACGCAAAACATTCTGAATTCGGCAAAACGTCTGTTTATTACAGTGACCACAAGTTAGCCCAAGATATTATTTACATAAATTTACAAATTATGTACACTTTATAACCAAGCAAACAGGTTCACAAAAAAAAACCAGGGGAAAAGAGAAAAGAACGAGACCGTGCCAAATCAAAAAAATAAACAAAACATAACTAATCTTACTAAGAATAAAAACTTCTAATCTAACTCAACCATTAATATTCACAAACAAACCCCTAAATTACATAGAAAGAAAAATCTTCAGTGTCAAGGACACCCTAAATAAACTACTCTTACTACCAACTAATTAAATACAATCAGGTGGCACGTGTCACTAACCTAGTGAATCTTCTTCTAAGAACAAAATCCTTTGATAAGACTCTTGTTAGAAGTTTAGGAGGTTTATTTAGATGCCTGACCTGAACAGTTGCAGATTGAGCATTACAGTGCAATCTGTGTGATGACCTCTAGTGATCAGTTTCAGAAACTGCAGATACATTTTACATTATTAGTAGCAAAGCAGAACAGGGTGTCACATAAAGGGAGGAGAATTTATTATTATTTGTATTATTTATTCATATTTATTTATTAATTTACAAGAAAAGCAATTAAATACAAAAAGAAAATAGCACTGATATCCTAGTGCTTTCCAAGATGATTGGTATTTACAATAATAATAATATGCAGTTGTTTACACATTTTATACATTTCAGAACAGATATATCATAAACAATAGGATGTATATATGCATATACATGTATGCAGTATACATGGTTTTAGTTTAGATTTTGAATAAAGCTGTTGGAAGTATCAACATCAAGGCATGTTTATCTCTTCTGACCAAATTATTCTTGCTACACTGGAACCTAATGGAAAACACACAAGATAATAAAAGAAAAAAAAATTACAATCAACTAAAAAGGAGCGGTGCTTTTGTGTGTACATACTGAGGGAAGAAATTAACACCCGCCTACCAGCCAAATGCAGCATGGCGGGTACCAATTCATATATTATTGTCCTATCAGGCATGCAATTGCAGGGCACTTCTTCTAAGAGTATGCCAACATTTGCAAAACAAAGCATTAAGAGGGTTGTTAGGCGCTGTGATTGGGCAGTTCCCTGTGGTGCCGGATTGGCACATTTCTTTGGTGAAAAAGGTTCATATTTGTATTTGTATTATTTAGTCTAGAAAGTCAAGATGTACACATTTCAAATCACGATTCATTTAGTCATAAAAATCCATAGTGCTTCAACTAAACGAGTGTTGATCTAAAATAAATTCATTATTACAGAAAAGGTTTAAATTACTCACCAAAGACACAGAATCTCTTGAATTATGTTTCTCCACTTTTGACGATTGATAATCTATAATCAATCATTTCTGATGATCCAATCTTCTCATCCGGCATCAGTCCGTCTCTGAATTTCGCATCTTCGCATGTCTCTCTGGCCCTTTCTCTGTTTTTACCTACAAGACAGTCTCAAGGTGTAAACATCCACAGTATCATATTTCAGGGTTTAGTGACAAAATCTCCCTCTTTCACTGGCACGATCACAGCGAAACTTTCACAGCAGCAAATAGAAAATGAGACGCACTAGAACACTGGCGCATGACTGCAGAATTATTGAACAATATAAAAACAGCCAGTAGTCAATTATTCATTATGTATACACACAGTACAGCCTACCTATACATTTCAGTGATGTGTTATTAATAAAGTGTGTGTTAAAGGTTGCACATAAATTTAATTAAAGTCCTTCAATCTAAAGCAAAGTACCAAATGTATAACATCTTTCAAATTGTTGTATTAAAAAACATTTTTCTAATGGTGTTTGGCAATGAGCCACATCACACACACACACAAACACAAAATGTTTGAAACATGATTATGAACAAACATTTTACACCATTAAACTCCAAAGAAGCACAATAAAGCTCATTATTTTTCTCTTGCTTTATCAGCTGTAATACCTACGCTTTGGTTCATTTCGTTTAGAGTTCCTGTATTTCCAGTAAATCAGACCAACAGCAGCTATGGCCAGCAATGGCAGGATTACACCAACAATTACTCGTAAATCACCTGTAGCTTTACTCAGTGTTGGAGTTTTTATAGCTGCAATGGAGAAAGGGAGAGAGTCATTAGTCTGAGCAGAAACCAACACTATAACAGCAAATATGTATGTAAATAAATAGTAATCATTCAGTTTAGGAACATCGCACTTCATACATGGACTCCATGAAGGAAACACTTATTAATTATGTGCTTGTTCAGACATCCAGCGTTTTCACACTGACCAATTAATTAGCATATTTTCATAATAATTTTATTATCACCCATGCTGACATGTGCCATGCACTATTTTGCAATACAGTATACTGCGTAATGAACATGGCCCCACAAAAAAAAAAAAAAAAAAAAAATTTACACACCTAAATGTTGCTCCATACCTGTATATCTTTTTTCAGAAATTAAGTTGTGTGTAATAAAATGAAATGACACAGGGGAAAAGGTATTGAACTACTGAAATGTATTTAATAGTTTGTACAAAAGCCTTTGTTGGTAATGACAGCTTCAAGAAACTAGTGGCATGCATTGCTCAGGTGTGATTTTGGCCCATTCTTCAACAGACTCTTCAAATCTTGAAGGTTCTGTGGGCCTCTTCTATGAACTCTGATCTTTAGTTTTTATTTGATTCAAGTCAGGTGATTGGCTGGGCCATTCTAGCAGCTTTCCATGCCTTTTTGCAGCGACCTTTTTTCATGTGTTCAATACTTTTCCCTGTGTTATTCCATTTTATTACACATAACTTAAAGTGCCCCTATTATGGGTAATGAAAGGTTCATATTTTGGTTTTGGGAGTCCCCAAAACACTGCTTGGCATTCGTTTTAAAAACGACTAGTTTCAATGATTCAGAGTCGACTCTTTCTTTGAGAGACAATAACTTTATACACGGTGCACTTTCAGATTTAAAATTTGCAGGATGTTTTCATTCACTTAGAGCTGTGTTACACACGGCATGAAAGGTAAAAAAAAAAACCATAATAGGGGCACTTTAATTTCTGAACTTATTTGTTTTGTTTTCTTTTTATGTATGTATTACTTGGGTTGTTACCGACATCTGGTTAACATTTCAAGTCAACAGCACCTTTAGAAATATGTTTACTGAGAACAATGGTGACATGTTCAATACTTATTTCACCTGCTGTATATATATATATATATATATATATATATATATTAGTGCTGTCAAACAATTAACCA
>NW_015506759.1:40739-45321 GCF_001515645.1 Sinocyclocheilus grahami
TAAAAGTTTTTGTTTATATAATATGTGTGTGTACTGTGTATATTTATTATGTATATATAAACACACATACATGCATGTATATATTTACGAAAATTTTTATGTTTATATATTAAATATATTTATATATAGTAGGCTATGAATATATACATGTAAATATTTTCAAAATATATATTGTGTATTTGTATATACATAATAAATATACACAGTACACACACATATATTATGTAAACAAAAACTTTTATTTTTTTATTTGATTAATCGCGATTAATCGTTTGACAGCACTAATATGTACAGTGGGTACGGAAAGTATTCAGACCCCCTTAAATTTTTCACTCTTTGTTATATTGCAGCCATTTGCTAAAATCATTTAAGTTAATTTTTTTCCTCAAGTGATTCTGACAAAATTTTATGTGTACTGTATTTGCTCAAGAAGATGCGAAAGAGAAACTCAATTTGGTTTTGATTAATATTTTTTTTTAATTTTGATTAAAATAACTTTAACATTTGAACTAACAAGACACGTAAGAAAGATAAACTTTCTTGAGGAAGCAGCACTGGCCTGATCGTTTAGAAACCTTATTATAGTTTTAAAGGTGCTGTATGTAAGTGTTTGACTCTACTAAAGCATAAAAAATACCATAATATGTTTGCAGATATTTAAGAAACATGCTAAGTTAACATACTTGTTTATCTGAAAAACAATGCCACAGTCAATTATTCTAGTTTGAAAATGTGCGTTACAGGCCAGAATGTCGGTCTCTGTTTTGGTTTGTGAAACCCGCCCACTGCCAGTTTACCCAATTGTATCCCCGGGTTGCCAGTTGGTGGAAAACACAGCGCATTTCATTTCATTCATCGTCAAGTGCGCTCGTTCCTGTTGGTGTCATCAATCTGGCAACCTGCGTGTGCATCAAGTCTGAGGAGGAGGGGCCAGGTGGAAAAAACCCTCTCAAATATTTAGAATTTGGATTGCAACACCTAGTTCAACCACTCGGTGTCAGTCCTACATACAGCACCTTTAAGGGTGCTGAGACGACAGACGGGGGTTAAAGGTGCAATAGGTGATTGTCTTCAGAAACATTTTTTGTTATGCTGGTTGAAAGTCCTGATAGCAATCATTAAGTTAAGTGGTCTAAATGTATTTATATATTCTGTGGAAGGCGTAGGACCAAGAAATGTTCATCCAATCAAAACGCTCGGTCCGAGCATTTTAATTGGCTTTCCTACCTGCCTGTCAACCTATGTATCTGCATACCTCTGCACGAGGACTGGAATTGGGAACCGCTGATGTAGCCTGTTGTAGTAATGTTGTCTCTGGTCTTCTGGTCTGTGAGCGTATGTGCGTTCAGGGGGCGTGGCTTTGGACGGCGATTGCAGGGAGGGTGGGACGTTCGCTTTCAGTGCTATCAGGCTAAAGTTAGCATTTTCCAAGATCTCCTACTGCACCTTTAAAGCCCACCTAAAAGGGATCTAGAACCAACCCTGCTCTACATTTATTACAACATAAAGATGGTATACTTTAAATAAAATTTTATTAATTAAATTAAACTTTTTACTAAGTAGCCTATTATTAATGAAGGCCAGTATCACTGATACCAATTGCTACTGATGTCTCTATTAAATGCATTTTAGCCAATAATTATTGGCATTCAACATTTTAATTAAAAATATAATTTTTTAACATTAAATAGGCTTCGACACAACAACTTAAAACAATGGTAAAGCACCATTCACAAATCAGTTTCAAAATACCGGTAAATTCTGTGACATCATTAATCGGTAATGACCTCTAAACGTTTGTAAACATGGAGGGGTGATTTAACCACCTTGCGTTTCACGGACTTCTCTAATTCATGTTTCTCACATTTTCATTCTCCCACACATACTTGTCTAAATCAGCAGAAATATTTGCATATTTTCTTTCAGTTTCCAGTGTGGGAGTATAACAGTGCTCATTTAGCAAAAACTGCACTAAACTGTGACATTAACGGTTAAAAGTGTTTTTTACGCTACATCTGACATTTAGAGATCCTGCAGTCTATATGTTTTTTTTTCTCCCCCTCTGTTCTGTCATGCTGGTCATTCATCTAATTAAATTACACGGTAGGTGTTTTTTGTTGATGTTTAAATTTTTGTGTCAAACATTCACATTCATGCCTCTTTTGGCCCAGAGACATCGTATTAAGCCGGGCATACAATGTGCGATTTCAGCAACGTTTTTGTTAAATACCAACACTCACTGTACAAGTAAATTGCTTGCAACGTCAATCTCAAAAATAAGATGAAAATCGCAGTGCAAAAAATGACTGAACTATAGGAGAAAAAATGTCGCACAGAGTAAATGCATCAACTGCGTCAGAATGTTATGATTGGCCCAGATTAGACGTCTTATATTTGGTAAACCCACCCCCTGATTGGAGAGTGGCTTTATAATAGAAACTGAAATTTATTTCAAATTGAAAGTAAAGTTTTTGCTATTGACAGCAAATTAATACTTTGTGGGGAAAGTCAACCAGCATCAAAATATAACAAAAAGGAACAGCCGAATATTATTTATAGTGGTAAGGTTTTTTTTTTCCCCTCAATAGTGCCTATTGTTTGAGGTAGGGCCTATAGTTAAAAACAATTCTGTCATCTACAAACAATACAGTTCCACACCTCTCTTTTGTACAAAAAAAATAAAACAAATATATATATATATAAAAACAATGACAGCTGTATGTGATGTGTCTTTATTAAACCAGGCTGATTCATTTGTTCAAATGTATTCAGAAACATACATAACTGAAACCACAACCCTTTAAACTTATGCCAGTCTAAGCATACATAATACATCTTAATTACATATAGATTTTACGTTTGTTTTCAAAGCCCCAAACGGCGACACTTCAACAAGACTTCATTTAATTTATGAATTTATGCTTCATTTATTTTACTTGTTTTAGTGCATGTACACCGATACAAATGAATGACCATTATTTAACGTTATATACAATAAAATAAAACAAAGAATCAGCAGCTGTAGAACCAGATGTGAAACCACCGGCTGTAATTGAATAGGCTACACGCAGTGGTTCCCAAACCTGTCCTGGAGGCCCCTCTGCCCTGCACCTTTTGTATGTCTCCCTTATCTAACACACCTGATTCCACTCATCAGCTCGTTAGTAGGGACTGCAAGAACTACATTGGGTGTGTCTGATTAGGGAGACATACAAAATGTGCAGGGCACGGGGTCCTCCAGGACAGGTTTGGGAACCACTGCGAGCACTTTGGAAGGTGCTATTCCTTTTTATGACCACTAGATAGCCATTACATAAACAGTGTTGAAAAGCTTCGAATAATGAACATTTTCCCCGACACAACTGTGTTGAAAGCTTTGCTGGTTCAGAACGCCTCACTTCGCCTTCACTAGATCGGTTTCGCTGTGTTAATAAAACGATAACAATATTTATACAACGCGCATGATTAAAACTGTGCAAACATTCACAAGAATTATTGTTGACTAAAAGATAAACTAATGTAGTAAACAAAATGTCTTACCATGCATAAGCAAAAGACCCCAAATAAAGGGCTTAATTTTAACCACAGGTTCCATCCAGATAAAGAATTCGTTTCTGTTATTATGAAAAACAAGTCGTCTTCTTTTTTGAGTTTTAACGGCAGCTTGCATCTTTAACGTTGCATTACTCAGGGAGTGTTGGGGGGTCATTAGGAAAATGGTTTAAAAACTAACCCAATTTCAGAGGACTTGGCAACCAAATACTGTTTTCCTTACAATCACGTGATTTACAAGACTTGCGTCGTTATGTAAGCCAAGCCATTTTGGCATGCATGTTCTGTTCTGTATCTGTTCTGCAATTTTGAGTCTATTCTGATAATTATGAGTGGTCGTTATATATGTATAGTCATAATATATCAGCAATGCTCTTTGGCATAGTCATTAATAAAGTCTACACACGCCTGATAAAACAAATACACAGGGTGCTTCTCAAATAGATTTTACGTTTGTTTTCAAAGCCCCAAACGGCGACACTTCAACAAGACTTCGATGAACGTACAGATAACCGCATCAACGTCGGAGATAAACATTGGTGACTAGTTGATTCTTTCACTTTGCTACCCTGGTCTCTTTCAACGAAGCGAACCTCAGCGCCGTTTCCTTTACATTATAGACTATTACTTGAAAAAAAACATTGTAATTTATATATTAAGCTCAAATTAACTTTGCACATGAAATATCAGTCTGAGGACTGAGGCAGGTCACAGATCACAGATTTATGAATTTATGCTTCATTTATTTTACTTGTTTTAGTGCATGTACACCGACACAAATGAATGACCATTATTTAACGTTATATACAATAAAATAAAACAAAGAATCAGCAGCTGTAGAACCAGATGTGAAACCACCGGCTGTAATTGAATAGGCTACACGCAGTGGTTCCCAAACCTGTCCTGGAGGCCCCTCTGCCCTGCACCTTTTGTATGTCTCCCTTATCTAACACACCTGATTCCACTGATCAGCTCGTTAGTAGAAACTGCAAGAACTACATTGGGTGTGTCTGATTAGGGAGACATACAA
>NW_015506759.1:45851-47009 GCF_001515645.1 Sinocyclocheilus grahami
TAAAAATATGACCACCATCACATAAACATGGTAAATAAATATGGCCACAACTTGTTTATTGCTGAAGTGTGTTGAAATGTCTTCTTCTGCATTCTACTGTACGGACGTAAATTTACTTTCCCTTCAGCCTGAGGCTTATTCATTTCACTTTTGGTGTGAAAAGGCTTTTATATTTGCCAAAAATATAACTTTTTTATTTTAAAAACAAACAAGCAAGCCCTGTCCAGATTTAAAAAGTAACGCAAACGTAACGTAACGCATTACTTTCCATAAAAAGTAACTAAGTAACGTAATTAGTTACATTTTATGGAGTAACGCAATATTGTAATGCATTACTTTTAAAAGTAACTTTCCCCAACACTGAACATTTTTCCGACACAACTGTGTTGAAAGCTTTGCTGTTCAGAACGCCTCACTTCGCCTTCACTAGATCTGATTCGCCGTGTTAATAAAACGATAACAATATGTTATAGGCTATACATAGCGCATGATTAAAACTGTGCAAACATTCACAAGAATTATTGTTGACTAAAAGATAAACTAATGTAGTAAACAAAATGTCTTACCATACATAAGCAAAAGACCCCAAATAAAGGGCTTCATTTTAACCACAGGTTCCATCCAGATAAAGAATTCGTTTCTGTTATTATGAAAAACAAGTCGTCTTCTTTTTTGAGTTTTAACGGCAGCTTGCATCTTTAACGTTGCATTACTGCCATCTTCTGGTTCTAGTTATTTCCCATATACTTTAGTCATCATATTCTTGTCATGAGTCCCGTTTTAGTCAGAAAGCAAATCAAATATTTAATTCCTTGTTCACTCCTACTGCAGTCCATTATATTCTTTACTCCACGTCCTGTTAGTCCTATTTTTTCCACGTCTTTTATCATATCCATCCTCTGTAATTCATATTTTGAACAATTAATAAGCACATGTTCTACAGTCTCGGGTATTTGGCACTGGTCACAAAACCCAGTTGGATGTTTTCCCATAATATGAAGAGTGCTATTTAATTTATTATGCCCTATTCTTACTCTGGTAATACTAGTCTCTTGTTTCCTCCCTTATTTTCCACAGTGCCAACTCTTTTTTTAATCAAGTATAAATGTCTTCCTTTTAGTTCTTGATCCCACCTTTGTTGCCATTCTTTAATCATTT
>NW_015506759.1:50494-77948 GCF_001515645.1 Sinocyclocheilus grahami
TTTCCCCCACACTATACTCTTTCCTTCTGATCTTGAAAGGCTGATGACTGCTTCTATGCTCTCTTTTTGCAGTGCTTTCTTAGCTATTTTGTCTACCTTTTCGTTTCCTATAATGCCCATATGTGCTGGGACCCACATAAATATAACCTCATCACCTTTATTCTTGAATAGATAGACATAACGTCATAAAAAAGCTCCTGATGATTCTTAACTATGCCGGTCTTGAGACTCTGCAGTACAGAGACAGAGTCGCTGCAAATTAAAGTTTTGTTTACCTTAGAATATTCAATCCATTCTAATGCCATCAAAATGGCAAACAGCTCGACAGCATCTACACTTAAGTGATCTGAAGTTCTCCTGCTCATTTCACTCTTCTGGCTGGGAACTACAATTGCAGCACCTGTAACTCCTGTTATTGGGTCTTTTGATCCATCTGTAAAAATGTGCTTAAAATTAATGTATTTCTGGTTCACATGTCTATAAAATCCACTCACCAAATCAACTTGATGTGAAAGCAAGTCAGGCCAAAATGCTGCTTTCAAATAAAAACACCCACCAGGGTTGCCATGTCGTTTCAAAAATATCCTGTAACACATCATCTACCACAGTTTTTAATTAAAATTGTTTAAGATATTGCAAAACAAGATTTTCAGTCCAATCCAATTCTAGGAATATGTTAATCCTTTACCTAGGGAGTGTTGGGGGGGGTCATTAGGAAAATGGTTTAAAAACTAACCCAATTTCAGAGGACTTGGCAACCAAATACTGTTTTCCTTACAATCACGTGATTTACAAGACTTGCGTCGTTATGTAAGCCAAGCCATTTTGGCATGCATGTTCTGTTCTGTATCTGTTCTGCAATTTTGAGTCTATTCTGATAATTATGAGTGGTCGTTATATATGTATTGTCATAATATATCAGCAATGCTCTTTGGCATAGTCATTAATAAAGTCTACACACGCCTGATAAAACAAATACACAGGGTGCTTCTCAAATAATGGCATACATCATTATAAAGCTGCATATCTAGGCTGAGCTCGTCTAATTTCATTATGTAATGCAAGACCAAAAAAAAAAAAAAATTTTTTTTATTACTGTGTGTAATGTAAACCAAAGCGAGGCCACAAACAGTACGTGTACTGCATTAATCGAAAGCCAGTTAATACACAACATTTCAATAGAATGTAGCCTATTCTTCAAATCACAATTCTAATAGTATTCTAATATAATCACTTATCACGTAGCCATGCCTTACCAGACTGTCTCATTCTAGCGTTTAATGCTGAGCAGGACTCCAGTCTTGACGCCTCAGAAGAACTTGACATAGAATGCATCCTTCCATTTGAGAAGCATCCACTTCCATCCATCTTTCCCACAAGTGATTTATAAAATGTACCATTATGGCAAGCTGTTTAGTTTTGACAAGTCAACATTTCAATTCCAGATATGTTTTGACTCATCATAATTATGACTAGTCATAAAATACACTAAAAATATCTGCAATGCTCTTTTGCCTAATCATATATGAAGTTTATTTGCAAAAAGAGATAACTAAGTTTTTTTTTTAATTTTCAAAAATCATGTTTTTTATTATGTTATCATGTTTTTATTGTGTTAGTTAGCTGTTTTTTTTAAAGTTATTTTTAACCTAGTCAAAATAACCCAACTGCAGTTTGACTGAGATTAATTGGAATGCACAATGAAAAAACATGATTTCTGAGAATTGTTAAATCTGTTTTTGCAAATTAACTCTTCATATAAAGACTATACATGGCTGTAAAAATGTCAACATTTTGAGATATTAAAAAGTTATCCAAGATAAATCATGATAAATCATGTTTTTAACAATTAATGCAATATTAAAACCAACCTTGATACATTTTTATCTTGTTTTATACATATATTTTTGATAGGTGACCTGTTGCTTGAAATGTCATCATGGTGGCTTACAGCCTCACAGCACTGCCAATGTTTTGGAAATACTTTTGTACCCCTCGCGTGATTGGTATCTCAATGACATACTACAACATCCTTTGTAAGCTCTTTGTGGGTTTTGTTTTCCTATGAAAACCACGTGACTGCTTCAGTATCTGTTGCAAAATGATCATGCCCCAGCACTTTTTTCTTTGCTCTGATAATACTCATTATCATTCATAAGGCCCACTTGAACCTTCAGAGGTGTCACACACGGAGGCGGAACGTGCCCCCTCAGATTTTGCCCCAGTGGATTTTGAATGCAGCTTCCAAAAGATTTTTAAAAAATAGGCAAATAATATTATTTTTTCAGTGCAGCATGTCACCAGCTTCTGCGTTCGCACTTTGCTGTCACTGAGCCAGAAGCATTTTTACAGCGCTGTGCATTATAACCAACCGCTGCTTTCTGGCCAGGGACATGCACAGACATTCTTTTGGTGTTATTGTAATATATAACACTTCAAAATCAACAAAAACCTTCACACTAAACTGAAAAGGGCAGTTGGTGCTAATGTCAAATGTATGCAAATTAGCACATTTTAATTACAAATTTTAGACATTTTAAGGGCATTTTAATGCCTGATTAGCATATCAATGTGGCGATTTTAATTACTCCATTAAGTTAGCCTGTATGTAGTCTTTTGTTCATCACCACTCACCTCAACTGGAAAGGTAGGGAGGGCTTCACTTCTGTGGCACTCTGCCTGCCTGTGATGTGCGTGCCGATCAATGTGTGCTACACTGCTGTGCTGCGGAGACACGGAGAGACGCGGAGGGGAGAAAGGCATCGGAACTCGACAGTCTCAACATTTCTCAACACAACATGAAATTTAGATTTTTTTATTTGTTTGACAGGGAAAGCTGTGCGCAAACAGAAACACACACCTGCACACATATATTAATATATATATATATATATATATATAAAAAACCCTCCCCAGAAAAAGGGCACTTTCTCTCGAGGAAGAAAAAGGGCAGGTGCTCAAGCCCCCTTTGATGTCTATGTGTGCACATGCCTGCTCTGGCGAATTCTCTCATCAGAAACAACAAAGTGCAGATGTGTGTACAATGCAAGTAAGATATTCATTTCACAGTGTCAACAGCTTCAATGATTATAATGGGAGTTTTTGAGAGTGCCTGATCTCTGGCTAGACTGAAGTTAGTGAAAATGTTCTTTGATAAAGAAAATGTTCTTCTCTCTCTTTCTGTACAATGATATAATAGTGATATAATTAAAAACATGTTTGTGCATTTTCTTGTGTCTGTTTTCTTGTTTGGTGTTAGACAGAGAAGAAATAATTTGCTTTAATAGGCCACATGGTAAGAATTACCATACATAAGACTTTCTGGACTGTAACGTATATCACAAAGAAATCAATTTAGCTAGTGTTTCAAGAAGGAGGCCCAGTCTGTTCGTTTGTAAACTGGACAGCAGCGATGACTGCAAATTATATTCTGTTGCCAGTAAATACAGTTATTGACCACTAGGGGGCCTTAGTGCACTTCCAAGAGAGAATTTCTGAAATGACTCTCAGGTTCAAATGGTTTAGAAATGACTCCAAGGCTCCTTTTTGTCCAAGGCTATATTCAAAGGCACTTATATCTATGCTGATATGTACCTCTGGAACCTGTGTTGTAATAAAAATACAAATACAAATACATGCAATAAAACATTAAATGTTAGAATAATGCTGTACATCTTTATTTTTAGAGTTTTCTGTTGGAATGTTAATTAATTATGATTGTAAACTAAACACAAATAATTAAAGACATATTAGGTCGTTCTTGGAAGTTTGCTAAGGACTCCTAGTGGTCAAGGGCTTGAGAACTACCACAAAAGTAAAGAAATGATAAACATCCATTGAAGATCTACTAATCTTACAATGACTTCCATTCACTGATGGACAGAAACAGGATATGAAAAAAGTTACAGGATGTCACACTTAAGTGTGAGATGAAGAACAGCTGAAGCTTCTTATAAATAACTTGTCAGTTCTTGCTAGAGGTGAAAATAATTACTTTAACTACAGATTTATCTATGCCAATGTTATTTTAGTATCACAGAGATATTAATAATTTGAATCAGTTTTTATTTTTAGGTTTTCTGTTTTCATTTGAATTTTAATTAAAGTTTTATTAATTTAGCTGTATATTTAATGAGAGAATTTTTTTTTAAGTTTATTTGAGTTTTCACAGATATATAGATGCATTTAATATCAATCTTGTTATTTCATGCACGGATAGTATTGTATTTAATATTTGCATATTTCAAATTGACAGTACAATTTCACAGTATATATATATATATATATATATATATTTATATGTGTGTGTGTGTGTGTGTGTGTGTGTGTGTGCATCTCAAAAAATTTGAATATCGTGAAAGTTAATTTTTTTGGTTACTTATTTCAAAAAGTGAAACTTTTATATATTCTAGATTCATCACATGTAAAGTAAAACATTTCAAAAGTTTTGTTGTTGTTGTTTTAATTTTGATGAATAGAGCTTACGACTCATGAAATCCAGTATCTTAAAATATTAGAATATTTCCTAAGATTAATCAAAAAAGGGATTTGCAAAACAGAAAAGTTCAAGTTCTTTAAAGTATGTTCATTTCTGCACTCAATATTGGTCAGGGCTCCTTTAGCACAAACTCCAGCATCAGTGAGGTGTGGCATGGAAGCGATCAGCCTGTGGCACTGCTGAGGCACTATTGAGCTTCAGCTTGTCTGGATTGTTGGAGCCACTGTTTCTCATCTTTTTCTTGAAAATATCCCATAAATCCCATATGGGGTTCAGGTCAGGCATGTTGGCTTGCCAATCAAGCACAGTCATATCATAGTTAGCAAACCGCTTGGAAGTGGTTTTGGCACTGTGGGCAGGTGGAAAAGGAAATCAGTTTCTCCATAAAGCTTGTTAGCAGATGGAAGCATAAAGTGCTCCATCATCTCCTGGTAGACAGCTACATTGACTTTGGACTTGATAAAACAGAATGGACCAACACCAGCAGACGTCACAGGTCTGCCCAAATCATCACTGACTTCAGAAACTTCACACTGGGCTTCAAGCAGCTTGGATTATGTGCCTCTCCAGTCTTCCTCCAGATTCCAGACCTTGATTTCCAAATGAAATGCTAAATTTACTTTTATCTGAAAAGAGGACTTTGGACCACTGAGCAACAGTCCAGATCTTTTTTCTCCTTAGCCCAGGTAAGATGCTTCAGACATTGTTTCTGTTTCAGAAGTGGCTTGGTAGCCCTTTTCCTGAAGACGTCTGAGCGTGGTGACTCTTGATGCATTGACTCCAGCTTCAGTCCACTCCTTGTGAAGCTCTCCCAAGTATTTGAATCGGCTTTGCTTAACAGTATTCCCAAGCTTGCGGTCATCCCTGTTGCTTGTGCACTTTTTCCTACCCAATTTCTTCCTTCGAGTCAACTTTGCATTTAATATGCTTTGATACAGCACTCTGTGAACAGCCACTCATTCAGTAATGACCTTCTGTGACTTACCCTCTTTGTGGAGGGTGTCAATGATCGTCTTCTGGACCAATGCCAAGTCAGCAGTCTTCCCCATTATTGTGGTTTCAAAGAACAAGAGATACCCAGAATTTATTCTGTAGGGATGGTCATTTAATGAAACTCAAATGTAAATATTCTAATATTTTGAGATATTGGATTTTTGACTTTCACGAGCTGTAAGCTCTAATCATCAAAATTAAAACAAAAAAACTTTTGAAATGTTTTACTTTATATGTAATGAATCTTGAATATATGAAAGCTTCACTTTTTGAAATGTTACAACCAAATATATATATATATATATGTGTGTGTGTGTGTGTGTGTGTGTGTGTATGTGTGTATGTGTGTGACACACACTCACAAACTGACATCAACCACAAACATCCTGTTCAAGCTGATTTTCTACCCAACAGATCAAAGCACATCTTTGTACAGGTGTAAATAAATGACATAAGAGTAGGTTTTATTTTGACTTACAAACTAGTCTATACTTGTGTTTTATCTGCATTTGGGCCACGGGCCTTCAAAGCTTTAAAATCCTCAGGCTTTGTTTGTACAGTATAGAGAGTTTGTTATTAACAAATTTTTTTATATTTACATATGTACAGAAATGTCTGTGCTCTCACATCAGTCCCAAAGAGGAAATATTTATGTTTTTTATGTATTTTTCATTTGTAAGATATATACATTGTATTGATAAAACTTACAGGTATGTCAAATATTTACAATATATGTTATTTAAAGCAGTACTACAAACAACAATGCTGTACAAACATGGTGACACTGTACATTATTCTCCCCTTCAGTTATGAAATTGATGCAGCTATGTTCTGAATCATGTTTCTATGGTTTTAGAAAGATACTTACAGAAGTTTGCTATAGAGTGCTGCAGTGATGATGTGTTTTTGTAGGCCAGCATCACTCTGGCTATAAACAACTACACCCCAGTCGCAAGAGCTCTCTGTCACCATCACTAAGTTTGAGCTGGTGGTCTCACTCGGTCTCACATTAGACACATTTTTACTGTTGCTACTGTCTTTCTTGTCAACACTCTTGGAATTTATGGGAATAAATAAATTTCAATGCACCAAAATTCAGGTCCTGATGTAAGCTGGATCTTGTACATAGATTGAAGATCATCTTTAAACGACGACAGGCGCATACACTACATTATCTTCCTCTTTAACTTTCTGTAAAAAAACAAGAATCGCAAAAACATACTTTATGTGATTTATTACACTGAAATGGGCTAATTTTGTACAGTGATGTAAAGAAATAACTCTTGTGTGTGACTATGTATGTACCTATACAGTAGGTGTCCACAAAACTGGCCTGGAATGTACAGTATCAAACGATCCATAAGTAAATAAGTTCAAAAATATTATTGCTACTCATCTAAAGCATTTGCACAGTGATGTCATCAGCTGACACAGGAAATATATGTCAAAATGCCTCGTGTTGAGCACTATAGGAGATAATGACGAATGTCCTTTTAATAGACATGGGCATTATGGGATATGAGGCGCTTTCTCTCTGATTGATGATGTTATGGCTTTTATAAATGTGTGTGTGTGTAATAGTGTGTGATGTATGCGATCAATTATTATATAGACAAAAACACAAGCGCAGGCCAATCTAACCCCCTGATATGATACAGAGATACAACATACAGTATAATAGGAATAAATGATCTTACCGCTTTCTGTGCTTTTCTTGTACCAGGAGAGAGTCACATTCACCACATTCACCACTGAACACAGCAATGAACAATTCTGCTGTGATGATGATGATGATGATGAAGAAGAAGAACAGTTTGTTACAGAGTTACTGCTGATGACAGGAACAGACAGATTAGCTAAAAAGAAAAACACGACAGAATAAACAGAAATGTGGATAATGGTGTCTGATCAAACATATATTTTTTTTATTTTGCAGTATAAATTTGTAAAAAAAAAAAAAAAGCTTTCTACTCACCATAGACATAAACACTGAATGTTTTTGATGACCGTTTAGCTCCGCTTATCTCTAGTTTGTAAAGTCCAGCGTGTTCAGATGTGGTGTTTGTGATGGTCAGAGATCCAGTTTGGTTGTCCAGCTTCAGTCTGTCTCTGAATCTCCCATCAGGAACATCAGATGTGTTGAAGATTCCAGGATATCTCCTGATTTGAGCTATCAGAGACATTTTCACTCCAAATTTCCACAGTATGTCATCGTCTTCAAGTATTTCAGTGTCATCAGTGTTCAGAGTGACAGAATCTCCCTCCATCACTGATATATATATATATAAAATGGGCTCATGTCTCTTTGTCGCTGATGGTATGACCTAGGCTTTTCAACCTCTACGTCATCTGGTGGTCAAAATAAATCCTGTCTTTTTCTTCAGTACCAGATATGGGTGTAATGGCAGGGGCAAGGCCAGAAATGTTTAAGTAGGTGGGCCTACATAAAATCGGGTGGACAAGGTGTATCCTATGAAAACTGCAAATGAAATTGCCAACAGAAAATACAGCAAAGATTCAATACACAGTACTTCTAAAGCATTGATTAACATTACTTTTAATATCAACATTCACTAATTATTCAAATGAAAAGTTAGCCTACCTGTTAACATTTGTACCTGTGCTAAAAAAAAAGGTGTATTTTTATTAACTAACATTTACAAAGATTCATTACTACTGTAACAAATGTATTTCTGATTGTTAATTTTAGTTAATGGATTACCTTACGTTAACTAAAGTTTAGTGTAAAGCATTACTTTAGTCTGAGATAACAGGGTTTTGCAAATGATCTCATAAAGTTCCTCTGTCAGTTTGCGTTCAAATGAGAATTAACGTAGACCTTATGTAGCTGTCGCAGAAAAGGTGGAATTTCAGTCATTTATTTTGTGAAAAGGTATTTAGTTCACAAATGGTGTGGAATGTATTATGAATGTTCATTTGAAAATTGTATTTGAGTATCATAAAACTGGGTAATAGGGACACCTACAGGTTAAATATGTGTAACGTTAGTTGAATTTATCACGTGATAGCTAGCCATGCATTAGATCCACAAAGAAAAGCACACTGGGAGCTGTCGTCCGATTGTAAAATTATCTGTTAGAAGGAAAGCGTACATATAAATGTCGATTTCCGATTAGAAGGCACACTCGGTATCACTAGCATAGCCAGGAATTACAATAGCCCAGAGAAAATCGGGTGGGCCTAGCCTAAAATATATCTGTTATCAAAATAGGCCAACACAACTAACAGTTACACCTGCTTGAATTTACATCACCGTTTAATCAGAGCATAAGCCTGCATGTCATCATAAGCAGTGTTAAGAAAATAACGATAAGAACAGCATGAGCACGGCGGCCACACCACACACACGCGCATCTGACATACGCAACACAACACCATCATCAAATCAGCAGGACAGTAGTAATGGACAGTATGCAAAACCCATGCTTGGTCATAGTCTGGCTCAGCGGCCACATAAACCACATTAAATAAATAACAGTGACTAGGCAACTAACGTTAGGAAAATGTAGATTTTTATACCTGTACACGGTTGTGCAGGGGAGGTAGCCTTTAGAGAATGGAGCGCTGCTGGTGATGGAGAAATATGTGAATTAAAGTTAGCACTCTCGCGGAAAAAGTACAAAACGGACTCATAGAAGTAACGTGACGTGCCAGGAAAACCTTAATATGGACAAAGGCATGTATAATGGCATCCAGCGGTCTCTGCTGTAGCTAAGGGGCTGTTCGCAAACTTATCTTCATCATTATATGGCAAACAAGAAAAAGCAACAACACAATTTATTTTATAGATAAAGTATTGTGATTACTGCAACAGAATTAACAATGATTAGGCTACCTTCTGAAGCAACTGACTGGGTGGGCCCGACTGACAGCTACGCGACTACTGAGGGGGCACGTGCCCCCTCACTTTGAATGGTCATGAGTCATGACGCCTCTGGCTAAAGTACAAGATTATGAGATACATTATGAATGTGAATGCTTGGCTAAAGAGATGTGTCTTTAATCTAGATTTAAACAGAGAGAGTGTGTCTGAACCCCAAATGTTATCAGGAAGGCTATTCCAGAGTTTGGGAGCCAAATGTGCTCTACCTCCTTTAGTGGACTTTGCTATCCTAGGTACTACCAAAAGTCCAGAGTTTTGCGACTTTAAGGAGCGTGATGGATTGAAGCGTGGTAGAAGACTAGGTACGCAGGAGCTAAACCACTGAGGGCCTTATAAGTAATTAGTAATATTTTGTTACTGATACGGAACTTAATGGGAAGCCAGTGCAGAGACTGTAAAATTGGGGTAATATGATCATATTTTCTTGACCTGATATTGTGCATTGCCACGGCTCAAGCATGAATCTAATGTTTAGAGGAGTATGTTTGACAACTTCATTATGTTTACAGTCTGTTTTGGATCAGTTTGATCATGTAAGTATCATAAATGACCCCTTGTGTTTAATAACAAAACAAAGAATGATTAGTAATTGTCTCCAGTTGGCCTGATTAGCTAAGCCCTCCATGAAAACACAAAACAAGCCCTATAGTTAATAATAAAAAAACACATATTAAAGAGGTACAGTACAGCATGATTTGTAGATTATATTTAATAGATTACACTTTGTATAAACATTTGTGATTTGTTTGTACAAGGTATGATTACATGCTTAGCCTGTGTATTCATTGCATTTGCAGTATGACCAGAATGTGTCACCATTTGTGTTTATGTATTTTGTGTATACCTCACATGTATTTCTGGACTACCGTGTGCATTTCTGGATCTGTGTTGTGTTTCTGGCAGTGTGGTAGGTTATAATACTGTTTTCACTCTTTATGTGGCTCATTAGCAGGAGTGCAATCTCTTTTCAGGCTAGACGACATTATTTTTTAGACAGAATGTACATTAAAACTTGGATCATTTCATGTATGCTATTGATATTGCAAAGGATCTCCATCAAAGGATACAATATCTCTGTGAGGAAGTAATTAAATATTGCATTGTTGTACCAACATGGCAGTGATTTCATTCTGTTTTTCCATAAGACGCAATATATTTCCTTGTTCTCCATCAGTTAAGGATTGTCTTGAAACAGGTGCATCGCTACTACGGTTACAGGGTAGCTGCCCATTAATTGATGCAGTTGACTGTAATGGTGTTATGGACCTTGGTTGTAGCACAGGGTGAAGCTGAGAATTACTATCCTTATTTCTTGCACCTCTTGTCGAATTGTTAACAGGCAGAGACTGTGACTCAACATGTGTGTCAACTTGAACTGATGCAACTGCTATCGAATTGAAGGAGATCAGTCCATCATTTTCCTTTCTTGATTTTCTTACTTCCAAATGTATACTTTGTTCTGATGCAGCAGACCTGTACACATTAACTTTAGCCATAGACACAGCTATTTTAGTTTGAAGATCAATTTTTTCCTTCTTTTTTCTTAAGCGCCCCTCTTCCTCTTCCACAGCATGCTTCTGTTGCAGCATTTGCTGACTGGCTAATAAAGCCACTTCAGCTTCAGCTTGAAGACGAGCAGATGGCGTAGATGATCTACTAGATCGTGAACCAGAAGAAAGAAAAATAATATTCATCAAAGATTTTTTCTTTACTGGAAACACTGAAGCTCTTGAGAGATGATGTCACTTTGTTGCATGAGAGTGTGATTCCTTTACTTCCTGCTGAAGAACAAACAAAGCAAAATGAATGGTGTGGCTCAGTTTTACGGTTCAACAAAGGGTTTATAGAAGATCTTATCATTCTATAACATCATTTATTAACATTAAATCGTCCTCCTCCCATTTTCACCTCAAATTGTTGGGGAAACTGTGCCTCCCCTGACGAGCCGCCACTGGAAATTGCAATGGCTTTTGCTGTTGTTTACGGAAGTTCTAAGCAGCCATGCATTAGTATAATTTCTTTCATGTTTTCTCGTACATGCCTTCTCAGTCCTAGCTTTTTAACAGACGGTCTAAAGTAATTTAATAATATTTTCTCCTTCAAAATGTTCATTTTCATTTACACCTTATGATATTGATTCATCTGATAAATGGCCTCATCTGGTGGGCTTGGAAGTTAAAACAGCATCACAACACTTTTCATGTAACTGAAACATAATGCAAAAGTTGTGTCATGTGAAGGTGATAAATATGATATTAACTTCACATAGCCTACAGTATGTACAAAATAAAATGAAAACATTTATTGAGTCGATTTAAAAACTGTAGATTGTTTTCTTAAACTGCTCAAAGGGATGTGATCTGAATGACTCGATACTCATCATTGACAGTAACATTGATGGTCCTTTTGATGCTGAATCTGCTTGTAATGGTCAAAGATCCAGTTTGATTGTCCAGCTTCAGTGTGTCTCTGAATCTCCAGTCAACATATGTTCATGATAAAACTAAGATCTTTATTGATTTAATTGAAGATAATGTCATTGAAATGCCAGTAAATGTCAGTAAATGTTAACTAACTTAGAGTTACACTCACGGGACAGGGGACACTGCTCTTATTTGCAATTGTAAAAGTACATTATATGCATGTGCTTTAAAGCCTTGCTGGTTAAACATTTATGAGCGTGTACAGCTGAAGCTTGCACGCTCTAAAAAGCCAAATAGTCAAGTCAAATAGCACCTGATTACTGGACCAAGTTATCTTTCGCATCTGATTGCACCAATACTGTCAAAAACACATTGTGTTTAAATATAAACACAGTTGGTTATGTCTAAAATGAAAGTAAACAGTTGAGAAAAAAGCAGATGTGTGCCTGTACATTAGATGTGTGCAGGTCTTAAAGTGACAGCAGCCTTTGATAATAGGAAAAAAATACTATTGAAGTCAGGGACCAGCAACTGTTTGGTTACCCACATTCATCAAAATATTTTTTTATGTTCAACAGAAGTAAGAAACTCAATCAAACAACTTGAGAGTGAGTAAATGATGACACAATTTTCATTTTTGGGTGAATTTTGGCTGTTTTTAATTTGTGAGTGTGTTTAAGAGGTCAGTTGTGTGTCCATATGACTAGCATGTGGTTGAAGAGCTTTTAAAATTATTCGATTTTAGTTAAGCTCAGTTATTTCTGATTACAGACTCTAAAATCAGGACAAATAAATGAATCAATTAAAATAATTTTATGGCATCTATCACATTAACATGCAGACCTTTCAAGTTAGTTTTTTTCCATTATAAGAAAGTGGCAATCATAAAGGCTACATATTTAATGTAAAGTAAAAAAAAAATCTTTGCAAAAACATTAAGATATTTCTAAATCTTATTGCGCTATAAGACCCTCACACTTCAGTGTTCAGTAGGCAGTCGAGGAGCTCTTTTAACGGATGATTAGCACAGTTAACAGTCCTTTCCACTGTTCAGCCAAACAGATTTAAATGGAATCAAACATACTTTTTCTGTTCAAGTGCAGACAATAATTTTCATCACAGTGATGGCATTCTGCAATACAAATGAAAACACAATAATTAAATGATATGAAATTACACTAAAATACAGCACAGCTCAACATGCTTTAAATCTGATAAAGACAAGAAATGGAAGGAAACAGATCATGTGAAGTAGTGACACTTTACCTTTAATGCCCCGCAGGCCTTCGTCTTCCTCGCATGAAAATGCAACTTGGCAGTAAAAAGGCAGAATGTTACACTTTACAATTCTACACATAATTCTTACAACAAAGTACAAATAAAAACATTCACTTTTGTACAATTTAACACTTAAGACATTCAGCGGAATCAGCAAACATCTGAAATCTATAGTAAATAACAAATGTCATTGTTCTATCACTAAACACACAATTGTGAAATGTGATTAAAGCACAATTCATATGGCTTGCACAGCAGCCAGTAACATACTGGGATATAATATAAAATAATACATTACACACATTTGGCTTTATTTATTTATTTATTCACTGATACTTAGATCCATGTCTTTCAGTGCAGTTATTACAAGTTCAGTTTCTGAGATTCAGCGTTTCGAGGAGACAATGGTGATATTTCTTGGCTCAACCCTTGCTGGATTTGAACTGCCTTTCTTTAACCGCAGACTTAAGTTAATCTCCAGATCATTTTAAACAAGCATTCTTTTAACATTGCTCAAAGAACTTTGAGAACATCTTGCCAGAACATTAGCTAAAGTTCAGAACCAGCAATACTGGCATAAAGAGATAATCCTGCAATGTTCATGTCTGGATCCCTTTAGCAGCTCTAATAATCCCACCAGCATTACCTACTGGACAAACCTCAAGCACTCTGGTAATGGCTTGCTTTGTTTAAACGTTTGGCATTGCCACACTATTTCTCCATTTGTGATGAGAATTTGAGATAAACATCTTCCCATTTTTTCTCATTTCCTAACTTCCTTTTATGTACTCTTTTAGTGAAACTATTAAAATAATAAATATCAGGCTGTCCTATTAGCCACGAATAGAACGTCAGGGCATCTCATTAACATCATTCATCTGCAGAGTCTCTGTCTTATGCAGTCTCTGAATGAAAATGTGTTTTTTTCCATCTCTGATGTTTGCTGTAATGTATTCTTCATTCTAAAGTAAAGAAAAAAGAAAAAGGCACAAGTGATCTCTTAAATAAGTCGATTATTATCAGTGTTTCTGTATTATGATTTCTGAATGAAAGACAGAGATAAAGCAAACAGATTCACACCACTTGAAGATCTCACAGATCTGAATTAATAGGAAATTCAGATTCTATGCTCATAGTATCTCACCTTGTCATCCTGTGCTGCCTCAGCGTCTGTTTGAACAATAAACACACATTTGTGAAATGTGACTAAAACACAATTCAGATGGCTTTGCACAGCAGACAGTAACAGTCATAGAATATAATGTAAAACAGTATGTTACAAAAATACATATTTGGCATTGTTTGGATACTTATATCCATGTCTTTCAGTGCAGTTACTAAAAGTTCACTTTCTGGGATTCAGAGCTTCAAGGAGACAATGGTGATATTTCTTGGATCAACCCTTGCTGGATTTGAACTGCCTTTCTTTAACCACAGACTTTAAACACACATTATATTAATGTTACTGGAAGAACTTTGAGAGAATCTAGCCGAAACATTAGCTAAAGTTTTGAGAACGTTCCCTGATAGCAAAGCAATGACAAAACAATAACAAACTCTTAATTTGGTCAATTTGAATAACAATACATAACCTTTAAAATATTCTGTTTGCACATTCAATCTCACATTTACATTTTGTTACAGTTACAGTTGTATGTAATACTTGCCGTTTTTTCCTTCGGATGATTTTTTTTTTACACGTATGTAAATCACACAAGCAGCTGCTGCAGCCACGACCAACAGAAAAGCAGCACCACCAATAACAGCAGCATGTATTCCTACTACATCACCTGAAGGTGGACCTGAACCTAGAAAAGCTAAAAACACACAGTCATTATTACTAGAGATCAACTGATAATCAATTTTACCAGTACTTTTGACTGACATCTACACCTTTCTACTTTCAGCAGAAAGTCATATGATATTGATGAATGTGGCCATCTGATGTATATTTATTTATTTGTTTGTTTGTTTATTTATTATTATTAGCAACAGTGGCTTACACAGGGAAACTATGCATTTCTCACAAAAATCTAACAATTGACTACAAAATTTTAAAATTCATAGTGTGACAAAACTCAATGTGACAACTATCTGTTGCTTTGATTTGCACGTGAAGATGATAGATATGATCAACAGTGAAAACAATTGCAGTAGGATTTTTCTAAGGCACTGAATGACTGAATTACACTCACAAGTGACAATAACACTGAAGCTCCTAATGATGCTGAATCTGCTGTTGATGATCAGTAGTTTATAATCTCCAGAGTCTGTGTTTGTGATGTTCATGATGGTCAGTGATCCAGTCTGATGATCCAGCTTCAGTCTGTCTCTGAAACTCTCTTTACACTGATCATCTGTACAGATCTTACTCTGATCTCCAGTGATTTCATCCACGAGAATATCATTAAAATACCATCTCATCAAGTCATTTGGTTTTATTACACCAGGATCTAAAGTAACAGATTCTCCCTCCTTCACTGACTTTCTCTTCATTTCATTTTGTTCAGCAGCAGAAACACCTGAAACACAAACCAACAGCTGCTGGAGGACCTTTTTGTGGACAAAAACAAACAAAAAAAAGCAAAACTACACTGTGGGCAAGAAGGTGATTACGCATGCTTTTTCTTGACTTTAAGTCTGAAAAGCAACATATATCCATGTTTTTGAATTCAAACCCTCATGAAAACAGATAATAAGTGAGGTGAAAAGATGATCAGAAATAGCATTGGAAGTTGTAATCTTTACCAAAACACGGATGTATATTTGTATGAACCAAAACTGTTAGAACTAACAAATCAGTGATTGAAATTGTTTATTTTTGCCGTCATTCAGTTTAATTATGAACACTGAGACAACTCTCCAAATTCCACTATAACAGAGTTAATTGATGATTTATTAATAGTCTAGATGCACTTCCACTGTGTTAAAGTGAAGTGACATGTGGCCAAGTATGGTGACCCATACTCGGAATTAGTACTCTGCATTTATCCCATCCACAGTGCACACACACACCCACCCACCCGGAGCAGTGGACAGCCTTTTTTTTTGCTGCGGCGCCTGGGGAGCAGTTGGGGGTTCGGTGCCTTGCTCAAGGGCACCTCAGTCGTGGTATTGAAGGTGGGAGAGGGCTCTGTCCATTCACCCCCCCCACCTACAATCCCTGCCGGTACGAGACTCGAACCCGCAACCTTTGGGTTACGAGTCCGACTCTCTAACCATTAGGCCACGACTTCCCTGTGTTAAAGGATTTAGTCAACAGATTTTGCAGTGCTGAGCACTTAAACCAGACATATCTGTTGAACACATGATCGAAACACCGAATCAGATGCATTTAAACTGCGCATAAGAGTTTTGTTCATTGTACATTCACTGACTCACAAATGCTCTCATTATAAACTACAAAGTCTGCATCTAAGAGCTAAAAAAATTCTGTTTTGGCAGAGTACTGAAGTAAGAAACCAACAAGGCACACCTTAATCAAATACTTAGGGGGGAGAGGCCTCTCCCCATCCACCCCCCCCACCCCCAATCCCTGCCGGTACGAGACTCGAACCCGCAACCTTTGGGTTACGAGTCCGACTCTCTAACCATTAGGCCACGACTTCCCTGTGTTAAAGGATTTAGTCAACAGATTTTGCAGTGCTGAGCACTTAAACCAGACATATCTGTTGAACACATGATCGAAACACCGAATCAGATGCATTTAAACTGCGCATAAGAGTTTTGTTCATTGTACATTCACTGACTCACAAATGCTCTCATTATAAACTACAAAGTCTGCATCTAAGAGCTAAAAAAATTCTGTTTTGGCAGAGTACTGAAGTAAGAAACCAACAAGGCACACCTTAATCAAATACTTGTGCTGTTTGAGATGCTTTCATATGGCAGATGCATTCCAGAATGACAGCAGGAACAGCAAGTATATGCTAAATTATCATTCCATTGCAATGACTGACATACAGTAGTGCAACATCACTGTTTTGATTTACTGATACATAAATAAGCAATTAATTAATTCAGAAACTTTTCTTTTTTTTTTTTGCATGTGTAGTAAACCTTGTTGACACAGGTTATTTTATGTAGGACCCATTATGCCCTTTTTCAAAGTCTTGATTTTGTTTTTATGCCCAAATGTTCAAAACCTTATTTTTCACATATTTGGCATTGTTGCACACTCTGTTATGTCTCTATGAAGCCCCGCCTTTTGAAAAGCGCAATGTGCTGTGATTGGCCGGCAGGACCAGTGCGTTTTGAGTGTGTTTGGAAAATGTCACGCATAATTCTCAACAATTGTGATTTGTCAGTCTGAGTGTCACTTCTATAGTAAACACAGTATATAAGTTAAGTATAATACATATATGACTCACCACTAACAGCAACATTGAAGATCCTGTCACTGTTGCGGCTGTTCATCAGTAGTTTATAAACTCCAGCATCTGTGGTTCTGATGTTTGTGATGGTCAGATCACCTGTGTGACTGTCCAGCTTCAGTCTGCCTCTGAATCTCTCTTTACACTGTTCATCTGTACAGATCTTACTGTGCTTATAAATTATTTCTGCTATGCGAATGCTATTAAAATACCATCTAATCCTGTCTTGTTGGGTCATTTTAACATCAGTGTGTAGAGCGACTGAATCTCCCTCCATCACTGACACACCATCTGTATCAACACCAAATGCATCTGAAAAAGAAATGAACAGCTCATCACAAGCCATTTTTGGAGTAGTGCTGTAAAAATGGTTTGATTTGCCATTTTGCTCAGCTGTTTTGTCACTAATCCCCTCATTTGCATTTGTATTTAAGTTCTATTGTTTCTGTTCATTATTGTTGGGTCTCCACTTAGGGTGATTGTGGATATGTTTGAATATTAAATATCTCTCATTTTCATCTTCGTTTGTGTTTACACAACCCATATGCGACAACAATGTTTTTCTACAAATCATACAGATTGTGGGTAGAAAAATGTGACTGGTATGTGCATTAAATGCAAACATGTAACACGTGCAAGTAAACACTGATTTAAAAGTAGTGATAAATATAGTATATTATTATTGACCGCTTATAAGGGATGGGAAATCAGTGTTGTTTTTCACAACATTATAACTTTAACTTATTTTATGTGTCTATTCAGAATCTATCACCTTTTTCACAGTATTAATGCCTTTTAGTCAGCGCCTTTAGTTTTGCATATATTTATGGACCTGCTCATGTCAGCTGTACAGCCCATTTCTGATGTGGTCAGTTATCTTAAATTAATTTATTACAGAATGTTAAAATGTAATATGTGACCCTGGACCACAAAACCAGTCGTAAGTAGCACGGGGATATTTGTAGCAATAGCCAACAATACACAGTATGGGTCAAAATTATCGATTTTTTTTCAATGGCAAGAATCATTAGGATATTAAGATATTTTGTAAATGTCCTACTGTAAATATATCAAAATGTAATTTTTGATAAGTTATATGCATTGCTAAGAACTTCATTTGGACAACTTTAAAGGTGATTTTCTCAATATTTAGATTTTTCTTTTTTTTCTTTCTATTTTGCACCCTCAGATTCCAGATTTCCAGATCTCGCCAAATATTGTCCTATCCTAACAAACCATTCGTCAATGGAAAGCTTATTTATTCAGCTTTCAGGAAAATGGACCCTTATGACTGGTTTTGGGATCCAGGGTCACATATATTACATAAGATATCAAATAAAGATCCTTGCCCAAACGTTTGTGGTTGGTTAAAGCCATATCAAGCCACAGTGACATTTTTTCAATCGGTGCTACATGACTAAAATACAGAGGAAAAGGGTGGAGCAGCCCTTTTGCCAAAAATGTGTGGAACTTTCACACCCATTAGCGGCTGGGCTTGATCAGCCAGTTTGAGGCATACAAAAATAATAATAATAATAATAATAATAATAATAATAATGTTAATAAAACCTTGTTACCTCAGTAAGAGAAGGAATACAACATGGCGAAAGAGTAAATATTGTTCATTCAATTTCATGTGCATAAAGTTGATAGAAATTATATCAATTATAATGTAATAATATAGGTCAATCTGCAATAGAAAATGCACGGAATGACTAAATGACACTCACCAGTGACAGTAACACTGAAACTCCTACTGATGTTGAATCTGCTGCTGTTGATCTTCAGTTCATAAGCTCCAGAGTCTGTGATTCTGGTGTTCGTGATGGTCAGAAATCCAGTCTGATGATCCAGCTTCAGTCTGTCTCTGAATCTCTCATCACACTGAACATCTGTACAGATCTTACTCTGATCTCCAGTGATTTCAGCGATGAGAGAGTCATTAAAATACCACATTAGAACATCATTTGGGTGTTTTATTACACCAGGATCTAAACTGACAGATTCTCCCTCCTTTTTCTTCATTTGGTCTAGCTGAGCAGCAGAAATGGCTGAAATACAAACCAACATCTGTCAAAACTAACAGCTTACCAAAGGTATTTTATTTTTAAATCAAACTGAACTGTTTAATGACTCAGACCTTAACTCTACAAACTGTTCTTGAATTCATTTCTCAGTACTGAATATCACCACAATAAATGTTATACAAACACCATTAACCATTCACTTAATGACTTACCACTGACAGAAACACCAAAGATTATTTCACTGTTATGGCTATTGATTAGTAGTTTATAAAGTCCAGAGTCTGTGATTCTGGTGTCTGTGATGGTCAGAGATCCAGTCTGATGATCCAGCTTCAGTCTGTCTCTGAATCTCTCATCACACTGATCATCTGTACAGATCTTACTCTGATCTCCAGTGATTTCTGCTATACGATCGACATGAAAATACCATTTCATTCTTTCTTGTTGGGATTTAATAAGTCCAGTGTATAGAGTGACAGAATCTCCCTCCATCACTGACAATGGCACTACATCTGGACCATCAGATGCAACTGAAGAAGAAATAACAGACTGTAAGTGGAGAAATATGTCTCAAAATATAATACATGCATGACACAAAATAAAACCGAATAAGAACATGGCTGATTTACACATTCACCGTGAGCCTCATGGATGATCGATCTACTTTTTATGAACATTATATATTCATGAAATATGTTTGAGTATTATTATGAATATTAGTCCTTTAATTGGTTTCCTCAAACATTAATCTTAAAACGCCACTAGTTTTTGTCTCCGCACAATATATTGTCATGTCTAAAAATATAACAATATGTAATCCTATACGCTAGCTAATTAAAACAATAAAAAAAATACATTTCTGTCGAGTGTAAAGTGACCAAATCCGATACAAAAATGAAACTGCATAACATCGCTTTTTTTTGTTATAGGCTACTATAAGGCAAATTATGTCTTACCAGGCACGAAGAATGCACTCAATATGATGCACAAAATAAAGATCTTCATTTTTAATGAATGCAGATAATGTGGAAATAAAAAGTGTTTTGTCGCTAAAAGGCCAATTCACACCTGTAGTGCTGTAGCCTATGTTCCTACTACCTACGTAAATTCTCAGATGTCCCGGTAACACACTGATCAGAAAAAACACGACTAACTTGTCTGTGCAGCGTGTGGTGGGACGTCCCGTGTAAAGTGAAAGTAGCCTAAGGCTAACCGAAGTTATTAAAAAAATTAAAATAAAATACAAGGCAAACGAGGCAAAGTCCTTCAATGTTAAATGTGTTTTGTAAAAGCCTTTTATTTAGCATATGGGAACAGAAAATAAAACACACTACCTTTTTTCCTTTAATACAGAAATGCCAATGAAGCATCAATTGCAGAAAAGAAAACAAGAATAAAGTTTTTCTTGATTGATAGGCTATTTTCTTATTCTCTAACTAATCACTTTGATGGCATTTATTTCTTTCAATTAGAATAAAATGTTATAAAAAAAAGAAAAGTTTTTTACCACATGATGGCGCAATCGAAGCCGTTGTAAAGTACACCTTTTTTTTCCTTTATTGAATCACTCAAATTCAACACTTCAAAGTAGCCAGGGGGTGGTTGTAAAGTACACCTGTGACGTAACAAGATGAGTATTACTGCGTCATTGTGTCTGTGTTGCTGCAGAACTTCATTGATTGATGGTACTGCTTGTCAAATTTTTTGTGCACTCATTTTATAAAGGTAAATGCAGCATGTGATATAATCAATAATGTCACGAATTCGGTCCATGGACTTCTGTTTATTCACCACCAGAGGTCACTCTTTCCATTACATTGACTCTCGCACAACCCCATCTGATATCTCGCACAACCCCATCTGATATCCCATCATTCATTGCATGGTTTGCACACTGCACTGATTGCACTCATTGCACACAGCTGTTTCTTATCACCTCACTCACTACATAACACTCACTCAAACTGCCATTCTCGGCTGAGTATTGTTTAGCCTGTACCCCTTGCCTGTTTTTGAGGTTTCTGATCTTTGCCTGTTTTCCTGGATTTTTCCCTCTCGTCTCGCCCCTGTGATTCTGTCTGCCGATCAGTGACCTACGCTAGCCCTAGGACTATTCTTGTGTTTTTGCCCGCCATATACCTGTTTTTTGCCATGGTTCGACCCTGCCTGTTATACCACGTCTCTTTAATAAAAGCTTGCAGATGGATCCACACGTCTCACGTCTCGTCAGCCCCGTTACAAATAAGCTCCAAGAAGCGTGATTTACAGTGATGTTAGAGCAGCTAAGGATCATTGTAGACATAACTCGTAGCTGTTTTAAATCACTGTAAACCACTGTTAATTATGCAATCTAAGAGAAAAGCCTCAGTGCTTCATTTTGCCATCGCTATCATTTTGTTTCTTCTTATTGACTTTTATAACAACGATCTCGACAATTTTAACAATTAAGTCAATGTTGAAATACTTAAAGGGTTGGTTGACAGTTTTTTTTATAGGCTTGATTGTGTTTATGGGGTGCAGTCTAACATGTGTAAAAGCATTTTTCACATAATTTACCTTTATTCCACACCTCTCTGTCCCTTCTCCTCTGAATGCACTGATAATTTCCTGCTTTTATGAAGCCCCTCCCTCAGAAATACATGATGGGCTCTGATTGATTAGCTGGCCCAGTGTGTTGTGATTGGCTAAACTGCCTCTAGCGCGAGTCTAAATGTCCCGCCCCTCAACATAACGGCATGTTCCCGGAGGCGGGGTTTATGTAAAATTCTGGGTTCTTGACGTAATAGACCCGGGAAGTAACTCGTTATTGTCCCTTACCAGTTGTTTTTGTAGGCATTAAACTGCCAGAATTTTAAAAGACGATATCTCCGTTTGCATTGAACTTTCAGCATCGTAACTTTGCAGATATTGTTTATGATCACACAGCAACATCACAGACTAACTAACATTAAAAAAGTGAAACCGCAATCAACCAACCCTTTAAGACAATATGTGCACACAATCAACTATACAGTTTTCTCTTGTAACCTTGAGGTAAATTCAGTAATGAATGATTAGTAAGAACCCAGTTCAGACAGGTTTTCATCAATTCATTTCATTTGATTGTAAATCTGTTCTGTGTAGGAGGGAAGTCAGACTGTGACTGTGAGGCTCATAACTGCAGCACAGGAAGAAGCCCTTCACCTACTAAATAAACACAGATGAAACAAAACTGCCACTGATGCACAAGATATTTGTCCACCAAACAGATCAAATCATTTCTGATGAAAACCGACCACAGCAACTTTCAGTTTGATTCAGATGTTGAGCTGCTCGTGCCATACCTCAGTTATAAGACTGGCGATAATATCAGATTATCTTTGTCATTTGCAACAACTGAATGATTATAAAACATTTTAATATCCATAAGATTTGAAACATCTTAAACTCAAGTTGTCTAATACAATATACACACAATTTTACACTTTTCTAACACAGTTTTCTAAAACAGTCAGAAAACTACCTTTCACTGAAATGATACCAATGTTTTAAATTTTTCCACTATCAAAAACAAGTCTTAAGAGCCAGAAAAACATTTATATGTTATATTTATACTCAAAACACACATTCACGGTGTGCATGTGAGGAGGGCCAAACTCTGTCGTGGGAGGATTCACATCAGATTGATTTTTATCAGCAGATAGTCTTATTATTACATCAGACTTTTGACTGAACAATTGAAGACAATGTTTCAGACACTTGGTTTGTTCTGTTTGTGTAGTTGGCATCTGATTGGTAAGTTACGAACACATTTTTATGGCCTGAATTCTTCCAGTTTTACAGTAATAGCGCTTCTGCTGCTGTTTTTAGCGAGCCTGTTTTAATGCGCCAAATACAAAAATATGAAACTATTGAAAATGTCAATTGACTTGTCCTGTAACTGCACATAGTTATATTACTCTACAAGCAGATAAAACACATTAAAGATCAAATGACTGGTTCACATTGTCTGTTCATGTATATCACATTTCTTTTGTGTCTCTGATCCTATTCTTCAGTTCATGTTTAAAGGTTACATACAACATCTGATTTCAGGCTTTATAAACCATCAGGAGTCTTAATCTGTGACAAAACATGTTCTCCAGGTGTGTTTGGTGAGTCAGTGTCAGTGATGGAGGGAGATACTGTCACTCTAAACACTGATGTTACTGAAATACATGAAGATGACAACATACTGTGGAATTTTGTACCTGTAAAGTCTCTGATAGCTGAAATCAGTAGAGATGTTGGAATCTTCTACACATCTGATGGTCCTGATGAGAGATTCAGAAACAGACTGAAGCTGGACGATCAAACTGGATCTCTGACCATCACAAACATCACAACTCAACATGCTGGAGACTATGAAATAAAGATAAGTGGAGCAAAACTGACATCAAAAACATTCAATGTTTCTGTCTATGGTGAGTACAGCTCATTTGTTCAAGCTTACACGTTCCTGTTTTATTAAAGGAATATTTGGGGTTTATCTTATTCGACTGCGTTTGCGGTTTAAAGTTGATTAACACAAACACAAACATTGAGCTTAATGTATACAGAAGTATGAATATTCCTTTAACTACATATTGAAATGTTTAATCATTTTATAGTTTTAGATGACATGCTCTGTTATTTCTGTTCATTCTCTTGTTTTCCAGCTCATCTGCCCACTCCTGACATTATCAGAGACTGTTCATCATCTTCATCATATTGTTCATTGTTGTGTTCAGTGGTGAATGTGGGTCATGTGACTCTCTCCTGGTACAAAGGAAACAGTTTATTGTCCAGCATCAGTGTGTCTGATCTCAGCATCAGTCTCTCTCTACCTCTGGAGGTGGAATATCAGGATAACAACACCTACAGCTGTGTGCTCAACAATCCCATCAGCAACCAGACCACACATCTCAACATCACTCAACTCTGTCACACTTGTTCAGGTATGCTGGTGTTAATTTTATCAGTGATTAAGCTGATCTATCAAGTTATACAGTCCTGTTGTTTCATAGTGTTTCTTGTCATGCAAACAGATTCAATCACTCTAATGGCTCATTTTGCTCATTACAGATCAGGGTGTACCTTTATTTTACATAGTGCTGATTTCTGCTGCCGCTGGGTTGGTTTTAGCTACAGTCGTGATGTGCTGCATCTGCTGGAAATGTAGAAAAACAGGTCAGCAGAACACGCAATTAATCTGTACAAATATTTATCTTTTTTTAAGACTGAAATTTTGATATAATACTGTAACTGTTGTTTTAACACATCTGCATTATTGTTAATGCAGTCCGGACACAAGAGGATGAAAGAACTGAATCAGCATTGTTTAAACCAACAACACGAAAAAGAGTAAGTCATTTTTTGAACAGTAGGTGGCACTGTGCTAAAACTGCTCATGTACCCTCAGGTCATGCTTGCTATAACACATACCAAGTTTGGTCTGCATCCGCTAATACATTGCAGAGATATAGCCTCACACCCATTTTTGCATGAACTTTGTAAAAATCTTAACTGTGCTTTATGAGAACGGTTTGATCTATCAAGAATATTTAAAACGTTTTTTTTTTTGGCAGAATGGTCTGAAGATGATCTGTGCCTATTTCGCTGAAAATTGGACAAACTGTCTAGGAAGATTTCGAAAAAGTAGATTTTTCTGAAAATTCTAAATTGCGGAAAATCTTGATCCGCAGAATGCTAATTTGGCCTGTTGGTGGCAGTCCAGAGTTTAAGTTAGAGACTCTTAATTTTCTATGGTTAATGTTGAGACTGTCCTCTATTTGTGTGCCAACTTTCATAACTTCCCCCACAAGCTGTTCTATGGGCTGCCATAGACTTCACTAATGGGAAAAAAACTGTTTGTTATTCTCAAATAACCCATGCAAAGCTTTATACAATTAGTTTGTCAGTGAAAAGAAAGTATGACACAAAGCTGTTCAGCATGTTACCTGTTCTGAAGTCTGGTCTTGAGCTGCAGCTGCTCTGCGGTTCATGATTATCTGAGGGGAAATGCAGCTTTAGCGGTCATTGGTTGATTTGTAGACGTGCTGCAAGGACAAGTATATTTGGTGTTGCTTTTGTGTAAAAACCATTCTCAGTACAGTGGCTGCCGTGACCAACCTTCAGAGATAAAATGTAACCTTTTTGTTGATTTAACTGCTTAAAAAGTCATGTGATGAACGAGACTGGTATAATTTCCTTTTGCTGCTCTGTTCAGTAGTAGTAGTTTTTCAAAACACAACAAAATTGTCAGTATTTGTAGATTAAGCTTTGCACAGAGAAACCTAAGTTAATGGGCTAATAATTGCTGTCACATCAGCAGATTCCTGATTGAGTTTGTGTTTCCTTTGCAGAAATCAAAGGAGGGGCCTGTGTATGAAAATATTCCTAAAAAATTATGATCAAATAGCCTACTGTATCTACTGGAATTGTTAGAGTTCATGCAAGTTTGTGGATCAGACCTTTTGGATTGCTTCACATATTCTCTGACAGAATGTCTACATTTGTTTTTCTCACCCATATGCACATATTGTTAATATAATAGTTTAAAATGTTGTTGCTCTGTATTAGTGTAATTTAATGATGTGCAAATAGCATCCAGAAACTTAACTAAAATGTTCTGTGATCTCATCATTTGGAAATGTATCTAACTTTCATTATTAAATATTGAACCCACCCTTCACCATGCTCATTGTCTATCAAATACTGCTCTCTGTCACTAGTTTTTTAAATTTTGTTTTATTTGTTTTCAATCTCTCTCTCTCTCTCTTTCTCTCTCTCTTTCTCTCTCTCTCTCTCTCTATCACTCTCTCACTCTCTCTCTCTCACACACACACACACACACACACACACACACACACACCAACACACACAATACGATGGATGTTTTGGCAAATGTAATACAAGCAAATCATCGCTCTCTATTGTCTTAAGCAGAAAACAATTAAAAAACATAAGGCTAGTTTTATCTAATAGAGTGCGCTATAAATAGATGCTTATGTTCCATAGAGGAACTGCTCTGAGTGCTGATGTCTGATTTTTGCGCTGCCTCCCATTGCCTGTTTGAACAATAATAAACTCAGTTAAATTTAGATGACATAAAAACGTCATATTAACATATTATTATATTAGCTATACCAGGGGTAGGCAAGTTCGGTCCTAGAGAGCCGCAGCCCTGCAGAGTTCAGATCCAACCCTGAAAACAAAACTCACCTGCCTATAGCCTTAGTAATCCTGAAGATATTGATTAGCTTGTTCAGGTGTGTTTGATTAGGGACCCTGGTCCTCTGCAGGACTGCGGCTGTCTAGGATCGAACTTGCCTACCCCTGAGCTATACATTCACAAGCTCAGTCACTGGGGCAACTAATGCTGGGAAACTAACCTGGTCCGGGTCAGGCTAACTGTCAGGCTAAGCCTGAGTTCCTCTAACACTGACCAGTAGAAATACAATGATATTACTAACTCTCTCACATACAATTTTTCAACTTTATTAACCACTATCAATCCAAAAATAAAATAATGCAGAAAAAGCTACATAAATAATAAATAAAATAAAATAAATAAATAATAAACTAATTTGAGCTTAGTAATTGACCCTTCACAAAGATCCACCTCAGTTATCGTGACAGATCGCTGTAGCACCTCGGTTCAAGCAGCACAGCTCTTTACTAGTTATAGCACGAATGAACATCAGAAGGTATCTTGTTTTAATCGCGGAAAGCTGTTAATACACACCATTTTTCCAGTTCAAGTCCACTGACATTAATCTACTCTTCTGTCTGGATTGTCGGACAAAATAGCAGATTCGTCATTATGGATAGTCAGATCAAGTGTCAATCGCCCATTAAAAATAGTCCCTTACAGTTACTGCTATCTCAAAAATACACTTACTTGTAAGTTTAAAATTCTACACGAGGCACATTTATTGTCCAACAACAAATACTTTAGC